>NC_061509.1:30285512-30446969 GCF_022539505.1 Lolium rigidum
CCGCCCGCCGCCGCCCGGCTGCGCCCGGCCGGGAGAGAGAGATCGAGGGCGCAGCGGAGAGAGAGAGACGCGCCGGCGCCCTGCCTCTCTTTTTTTTTGTTTTTGTTTTTGTTTTTTTAACTTAACTAAAAATTTAACTTAACGTACTTAACAATTGTTAACAATCGTAAACTTTAACAAAGTTAACAAAATTTAAAAAATTTAACAATTTTCAAATTTAACAAATTTAACAATCGTAAACTTTGTTAAATTTTGTTAATTTTGTTTTTTAACTTAACTAAAAATTTAACTTAACTTAACAAAATTGTTTTTGTTGCTAATTAATTAATACAAAAAAACTAATGTTGTAAACTTATAAATTTTACATTGTTAACGTTGTTATTTTTACTTACAGTAGTTCTCTTGCATACACAACAACATCATATGTAGTATTTTTTCCAAAATGTAGCAACAAGGAATCAACATCAATTTTCAAGGTATGAACAACACCATTTTCGGTATCATACACAAGATATTCAGGCCTCAACATTTGGTTTTGTTACTAACATAACAAATTAATGTTGTAAACTTATTGATTTTACATTGTTAACATTGTTAATTTACTCATGGTTATCTTGCATACACAACAATTAATCTCATACACAACAATTACACACATCATCTGTAGTGAATTTCGTCCAAAATGTAGAACAACACCGGTCTCTCGGTCACCGCCACACCGGTCTCTGCGTCCCCTTTCGCCACCGCCACCGGTCTCTCGGCCACGCGGTCACCGCGTCCCCCTTTCGCCACCACCACCGTTCTCTCGGTCACGCGATCACCGCGTCCCCCTCTCGCCTCCCTCGTCGCCCTCTCTCTTTATATGTAGAAGAGATGTGATAATGCTGGCATATACACAATTAATTTGTTTTGACTACATGTTTTCAGGACTCGACATATGGCGGACGATAGAGCTGACCCGATTCCGGACAACTATGATCCGGACGCCGAAGACCATATGTTCGGCATCATAAAAGGCGATATTCCATATGTGCTCGACCGGAGAAGAAGAAGATGATATCTCTTCTTATCTCGAACCTTGAGTGTGAAGATGAAGGGCGCCGTCGACAAGCGGATGATGCCGAAGAAACGTCGATAAACGACGATCTTCAATTGGAAGTAGCAACCACCTCCGGCGCCGAGGTATATATATATACATATTGAGCGTCCGGTGATACAAACTAACCGATTTGAATAAATGTGTGTGTACTAACGCGCGCGACTCTCTTTCTTATTTTAGCCCTCGGCCGGATCGTCGAAAAAATCGAGTACGTCGTCAAAGCGTGGCGCAACCAAGACGATGAAAGCAGGAGAAACATGCACCATCGATGTTGTCGACGAAGCAACCGGCAGGCCGCTGGAGCCCAAGCAAGAACGCCACCAAGTTTGTCGCCCAATGCGGAGCCGTTGTTAGAGACAACGTCTCGATCACCCGCCAGGAGTGGAATGAGCCAAAGAAGGCACGTGTTGGTTTCACTTTTGTCGATAAGAGAGAAAAAAGATTGCTTCAACAAGCTTATGGAACATTTCGTTCTACCTCCGGAATACCGCAAATACGATGAGGAGGGTAACAAGATTGCGGAAAACAAGAAGAGGCGCAAGCTAGTCAAACAGTTCGCTCTTTCTAGGATGGCCAACGCATTCCGGAAATACAAGCAAAATCTAGCCCATGACTTTGTCAACCAGGGCAAGACTCCGGATTTCAAAGGACAATATGAGAAACCGCAACATGATTGGCCAGAATTTGTGAAGCAAAAGAAATCGGAGCAGCTTCCTTGAACTATCGAAAAAAATAAGGAAAATGCGGCCAAGAAGGAGTACAATCATAAAATGGGGCCAGGAGGGTATCGCTTTGGCAGCCTAAGTGGGAGAAGATGGAGAACGAGCCGAGGGCGCGAGGAATCCGTCCAGTGCACGGAGGGATGGGACCCAAGGGCCAAAAGCTGGTGGTACGGGCATGGGGGATCGCTGAACCCGGAGACAGGGGAGTGTGTTTATCAGGGCAAAATAATTACACCCACCCAAAAGCTTATTGAGGCAATGAGGGAGGCTCAAGAGGGGAGGATCAAGTTCAACAGAGAGAACGACGCCCTGACAAAAGCCCTCGGGAATCCCGAACACGGAGGACGTATACGAGGCATGGGGCCCATTCCGTGGAAAATAGGGTTCCCCGAACGATGACCCGTACGGTTACGTAGCCGTAAGAGAAAGATGGATCGGGATGCAGATGTTGTGGCGAAGTTGGTAACGGAAATGGATGTGATGAAGAAAACCGTGAGTGTACTAGTCGCCGAAAGAGATGCAGCTCGGCGCAAGCATGCTGAAGATCATCCAATGGATCTCGAAGCCGCAGCGGAGAAGAAGCAGCGTGGCTTCCACGGAGGCCTCACCGGCCGGTGCACCGACGATAGAAATTACCGCACCGGAGCCTCCGGTGGTCGAAATTACCGCACCGGAGCCTCCTCGCTACCCCGTGGACGATATAAAGGAGATGAAAGCATGTCATCTCGTATTATCCTATCGGGAACATGTCCATGAAGGTAGCCATCGGCAGTGCTTTACCACTGGAGCACTCCACCACAACAACCCCATTCAAGATGGCTATGCTCGTGTGACGGTGGAGGAGATAGTCCAAGGGTTTGAGGACCTGGACATTGACATTGCTACACCCGAAGGGGTGAAAAGACTTGGAGATGTCAAGCGCCGCTCATTCTATGGCAGAAGAAATTTATCAAGTTTCCGTGCGAGGCGCCAACAAGTCCACCCCCGTACGGTGGTGGTGGTGGCGGTGGCGGTGACGGTGGCGGTGGCGGTGACGGTGGCGGTGGCGGTGACGGTGGCGGTGGTGCTTCACCTAATACACCTCATTCACGTCGGCCGACGCCGCCCCCGGTCCTCGTCCGGCGGGTGATCGACACCGGTACCGCCCCCAATCCACCTCCGGCGAAGAAGCGTAGCGGTCCCGGGTTATTAACCCGGACCCTTACGTACCTAAGAAAACAAAGGTACCGGAGGTATCACCGAAGCCTCTCCCCACGAGGCCTTGGGAAAGTAGTGCCGAGGAAGTCGAGGCGGGCGCGGCCGCTGATTTAGAGAAATGGAAGGCGAGCGTCAAGAAGAAAATAGAGGGCGAGCCCAAGCCAGTATATTCCGACAAGGAAAAGCAAGTGGGCTAAGTCATTTTTGAACACACCGTCCCAAGCCGCGAAGAATCTGCTCGACGACTATTTACGTGAACTTCGTAGGCAAGCACTCGCGTTCAAGAACAGGAAAGAGTTGGCGGAGAAGAAAGCCTTGAAGGACGAGGCCGAGTCAAAATTAGAAAGGGGGAAAGAAGTTGCCCAGCTCGGGGAACAAAGTAAACAATCGATCGCCCCGCTCATAGTGCAAGCCGCCGATCCGGATGCCCCCGATATCATAGCAGCTGCGGCAGCACATGGATTGACCGTAACGAGTGCCGGAGAACAAGCGGCCGAGTTAGGTATCACTCTTCGTGCACTCGCTAGGCCTTGATGAGGCGCCAATGAAGGACGTAGTATTTACATATGTGAAGAATGGCCCTCTCGTCGAGCCTCGCGCAGGAAGAGGATCTACCTCGACAAATGCTAGGTCTCGCTAAATTGGTACAAGGGTTACATAAAACATAAAAACGCCAAAGAGTATATCTATGCGGAAGTTAGATATGAGCATCACTTCAAACATTACCGGGTACAAATTCCTCTGAGTGAATTGTTCCAGCTGTTCAATCTGCGCGACCTCGACAAATCTATCATCAGTTGCTACGTTCTGTAAGTGATTTATTAATTTCTACCCCATCTCGTTCATTGCCGGCCTGCACTATATATATATATATATATATATATATATTGTCCTAACTATCTTGTTGTGTACGCTATATATTATGCAGAATGAAGAAGCGGGAAATGCGAATAAGGAACATCCATGATGTTGGGTTCATTGACCCACACATCGTTAATTCATATGTGTTAGAACACCACCCCGCCGACGTGGAGGATGACCCGTGGCGGTTTATTAGAAAACAGCAACAGAAAAGTGATATTCTATTTCCTTACCATTTTGGGTGAGTGTTTCGTCTTGAGCACATTCTCTTTTGTTTACTCCATGCATGGTATGTGGCTAATCGATGAGTTATGCATGACTCGTGCATGTATCGTGTCCGCAGGTTCCACCGGATTCTTATGGTAATTAAAGTTCAGACCTCCTCAGCTTCTCGTCCACGACTCTCTGAATATGGATCCGGCGATTTGGGGCGACATGAGAAAAATGATGCAAAAGTAATTATTTTCATTCATTTGCGCTCTATATCGATCGGCCTATTTCTTTCATCATTTCCTAATATCAAGTAACTAATTAATAACTCTCTTGTTTATTTAATTTTCTTTGCCTCGTAGGGTTTGGAGACGGTTCGTAGATACCAAGGTCGGTGAATTCAAAAAGGAGCTACATTTTAAAATGGCAAAGTGCGGACGACCGGGGATATTCAGCCACCGGGGACCAATCTATGTGGATACTATGTTTGTGAGAGGATCCGGAGATACCGCAATGAGCGGGACCGTACGTGTGAGAACAACATCCCGAGGAATAACCTCCGGAAGACGCTTAGTCCGTAAGCTCGCTTCCGACCACTTCAAGAGGAACTAGCTCGGATGGTTGGCGAGGGAAGTCATCGATCCTAGAGGAGAACACTATTACGATGACGTAGAACTTTATATGCACCAGAATTTGTAACTAACTTGTTCAAAATTGTATATGGTCATCCGATATTGAATATATATTGTATATGGTCATCCGATATTGAATATATATTGTATATTCCTCTTGAATTCTTTTTGGTTCTAATTTCAAATTTGTTTGAAATTGTACATTCATATGCATGTATGTATACAAGTACCGTAGAATATGTGAAACTCCTTCAAAATTAAAACCCAAAAGAAATAAAACAATACAAATTAAAAAGAAAACAGATTTAGGGGGAGGGGGCTAAAACCCTAAACCCTCGCGGAGGCCTTTAGTCGCGGTTGGCCGTAAGAACCGCGACTAAAGGTCCTCCGCCCGGCGCTCCCCTCGCGGCCCACGTGGACGGGCCTTTAGTCGCGGTTCGTAAGGAACCGCGACTAAAGGGGGGGGGCCTTTAGTCGCGCTGCTTTGGTCGCGGTTGCGCCACCGCGACTAATGGCAGTTGCCAACCGCGACCAAAGCCTGTTTTTCCACCAGTGACCGTTTCCTCCGTAAGTTCTTTGTTTCGAATTCTGGGCTGCCCAAGTTTTTCACAAATTAATTTATCTCATGTTGACAAACATATGTTACATATAAGTAACCTGAAGTTAGTATAGCTACCTAAGTACGTGCCTATAATTGAATCTAGTAGTCGGCGTAGTGGCAAGACACCCAGTTCAATCACCTATACTGAGGTCTCGTGTTCGAATCCTACTTGTTTTTTTTTTATGTACCAACAGTGCAACATGTACAGAGAGGCTGACATTGTGGACCCACCCGATACATAGCGTGGCAGCGATAAGAGTCGTATCATCGTGAGGATACACCCCTCGTGTTCTCCTGTAGTGGTAGAATCAGACAGTTTGAACTTAATTACAGCATGTAATGGAGAAATTGAGCTTTGAAGTCCATATTCAGCAGTTCTGGCAGATTGTTTTCAAATTGCACGAAGAATTGGAAGAATTTCTTTTCAGCATTGTCCCAGAGAGGCAAACAAGACGGCGCATAATCAAGCTAGATTAAGTTTTGAGTCTAATAGATTTTTTATTTGGGATACTGATCCACCTCCATCTGTTTTGACAGATGTTCTAAATAATGTAACTATACTGAATTTGTGAAAGCAGCAAGTTTCAGACGCACTCTTTTCCTTACCAGGGTACCGAAGGGGACTGGAAGGTTTTTAATGAGACGGCTTGCTGGCTTAATATATGGTCGTTTATTTCAAAAAAAAAAATCGTGAGGATACCCCTCGGTTACAGCGAAAAGAGTCGCGAGGATACGATGGCGCTCTCTCTCTTTCTTAATTAGGCTTCCATGTCAGTTATGTGCCTATGTGGCAGGCTTTAGATACCATACATCGTCGAGCGTTGCGACTGCCCTATGCAAGTATTTGGAAGACCGACGGTGCCCTTGGCCTTTTCATATTCTAATAAAATACAAAGTCCTCGTGTAGTCGTTTTTTTTTATTTGTTTGAGAGTAGCTTATCCTGAGTACCACGCGATCCTCGTGTACTTGCTTTAAGTAATTTATCAAAAAGTTTCAACTCTTATCAAGTTGGCTGGCATCATGTGGACACATCAAGTCGAATTATCAAGTTGCCGGCACACATCACGAGGGTTACCTACTGCCAACACGTCCCTTATTTGTTGGGCTGTCAACCAAAAAAACGCTGACTGTCGTACAATAGTATATGCTATTTAGCACCCAACACAATATGGTATTTTGCACCCAGGCTTTTTACGTTATTACATTCAAAATTTAGGTTTGGTATACAAATAGTTACGTTCATATTGACCCATAACAGAAAAAGCGACATAAAAACGTAATATATGATTCATAATGGTGTAAAAACCACAAAAAATGCGTATTTTACATCTTATTTTACTACATCACGTAAAAAATTGTTTTTACGTCATGTCTATATTTTATTACGTTCTCCTTGACTTCCGACATAAGAGAGAAAATTTACGTGACGTAAAAATTATTTCCTGTTGAGGTATTGGAAGAATATGTGTACGAGTAGTGCTACCGTTGAACTTGTAATTAGCGGTAGGTTACGTGTTGGAGTCGAACTTTGTAACCTGGCCTAATATATAAAGGCACCGAGGGTAGCCAAAATAGACTAGACACAAGTTGTAGGTTAGACATAAGATCATTTTCGGGACGGTTCGGCGTCCATGGTAGGGTTGTTGGACCGGCGTGGTGTTTCTAGATTTGAAGTGTCTGTATCACCTCGGTGAGCTTGTCGTCGACGGTACTATGATAGTACATGGGGAGGAGCGCCCGTTAAGCATGCCTCGCGGATGTAGGCATTGATCGCTGAACCTCGTTACCAAATCTCAGTGTCGTGCTGTGATTGATTGTCCTCGTATGATCTATATGTGCCTCTGGCGATAATATTTATACCTACGAAAAAATAGGGTGGGTGTAGAATAACTATTCTTCACCCTAGGTGCCAAATAGGGCGTCCATGTATATACTGTGGCGACCTCTCTGGAATCCAACGCATTCGAGGTCTGTATGTCATCCAAAACTCTATGAAGTTATTTTCACAGGGACGACATCGATTTACACAAGAACCTGTGTGTTATTTTCTGTTTTTGTAAGGATCTCGTAAGGGTTGGATATCTTTAATATATGGCGTTGGCCTTTTCGCAAAAAAAAAATTCAACAAAAACTTGACGGTGCATGACACACTCTAATATCAACTTAACAGTTTTTTGTTTGGACTTTGGTATCTTCTAAACTCAGTTTTTGAATTTTGTGAAATAAAAAGAAAGCATATAAGCTCCTCTAAATTCAGATTTTTGTGGCATCGATCATTTTCTTTATCAGCATGAATAGTAATGAGAGCCTAGTACCGTGTGCATCGCACAAAGAACCAACCACACGTACGTCATGTGATTGCAGGAATATATAGTACTGAGAGCACGTTACATTAATTATATTGCTGGATATTAGCCGGCCGACGACTTGACATGGTTGTACATTTCCACGCTGTGAACTTGCTCGGGTTCTATAAAGACCACCTAAGCGTACAACAAACCACTGTGCCCGTAGCTGTGAACTGGCTCGCCAACCAAAACAGCAACCACTAAACTAATCAAACAAGCGATAGTCATGAATCTGGTGACCGGCGCCATGGGCTCCCTGCTGCCCAAGCTAGCCGAGCTCCTCAACGACAAGTACAAGCTGCAGAAGGGCGTTAAGGAAGGCGTCAGGTCCCTCGAGAAGGAGATGAAGAGCATGCACGCAGCGCTCTGCAAGGTGGCAGAGGTGCCGCGGGACCAACTCAATGAGGAGGTCAAGCTCTGGGCAGGGGAGATGAGGGAGCTCTCCTTCGTCATAGAGGACGTCATCGACAAGTTCCTGGTGCGTGCCGATGATGGCTCTAAGCCCACCGCCAACTCGAAAGACGTAAAGTCGATCATAGAGAAAATGGTCGGCTTATTCACTAAGGGGAAGGCTCGCCATGAAATCGCCCACGCGATCAAGGACATCAATAAGCAAGTCCAAGAGGTGGCTAACAGGCGTGGAAGGTACACCATCAACGATATTGTCGCTAAGTCAGCAGCCGTGACGCCCATCAATCCCCGCCTTGGGGCTCTGTACCAGGATGTGACAGAGCTTGTGGGCATCGCTGGGAAAAGAGATCAAGAGCTAATGAAGTTGCTCTCGGATGGAGATAGCATGTCCAAGAAAAAGTTGAAGATAGTCTCCGTTGTCGGGTTTGGAGGTGTGGGAAAGACCACACTTGTCAAAACGGTTTATAACCAGACGAAAGGAGATTTTGATTGCAGTGCTTTTGTTGCTGTCGGTCGAAATGCTGGCGCAAACAAGGTTCTCATGGACATCCTTCTTGATCTTGGGATGTACGAAAGTCAGTTCACCATTTTGGATGAAAGACAGCTCATCAACAAACTCCAGGAAAGTCTTGAGAACAAAAGGTACGTACTCCCTCCGTCCACAAATAGGTCCACAAATAGGTGTACATGCGGGTTTTGCAAGATAAATTATGAAGTGGAGTGAAAAATACATTGAGAAGATGCATCTCTCCTCTTTAATTCTTTCATCTCCAATGAGCTAAGTGCACTTAGAAAACAAGGAGAACATGTGCTTAATATTATTGGTTTTGATTTTCGTGCGATGAGAGAGAAAGAATTTTTGCTACTCCCTTTGTCTCGGTTTGACCATTAATTTAAGATAAAGTTTGACCATTAATTTAAGATAAAGTTTAAGATAAAGTTTGACCATTAATTTGGTCAACAAAATATGAATTATATGTCTACAAAATCTATATCATTAGATTTGTATTTAAAAAAGGTTTCGAATAATATAACCTTTTAAACATATATTTCATATGTAATTGACCAAAATAGTGGTCAAACTAATTTTTTGAACAACATGCGCGCCTGTTAAACCGAGACGGAGGAAGTATTTTAAAGTACATTGGAAAGATACGAGTATACTCTTTTGTGAACAAAATTTAGAGCTAGATGTCCACTTATTTGAGGACGGAGAGACTATATCTCAACTGTCAATCAATTAATGATGGCAACAAGCTAACGCTGATAATTTATTCCACTTATTAATTGTGCTATAATGTGTAAATGATGAAGTTACTGTCTCGATTCAAGAAAGTTAATGTCTACATGCAATCTATTAATTATTCTAAAATTATTATAGGTACCTCATCGTTATTGATGATATATGGGACGAAAAATTATGGAGACTTATAAACCGGGCATTCTCTAGCAGTAACAATTTCAGCAGTCGTATAATCACCACAACTCGTATTGTCAGTGTATCTAAATTATGCAGCTCATCTCCTGATGATTCAGTTTATCAAATGGAACCTCTTAGTGATGATGATTCCCAAAGGCTCTTCTATAAGAGGATATTTTCTCGTGAGAGTGGATGTCCCCATGAATTAGAAGTATTGTCCATGAATATTTTGAAGAAATGCGGTGGAGTGCCATTAGCCATCATCACTGTAGCTAGTCTTTTGGTTAGGGATCATCAGGTAAAACCAGAGGATGAATGGCATGTTTTGCTCGAGTCTATTGGCCGTGGACTTACAGATGACCCTAGTGTAGAAGAGATGCTGAGTATACTATCGTTTAGCTATTATGATCTACCTTCTCATCTGAAGACATGTTTATTATATCTAAGCATGTTCCCGGAGGATTACGAGATTAGAAAAGATCGCTTGATATGGATGTGGATTGCCGAAAGTTTTGTCCAATGTGAAAAAGTAGAAACTTGCCCCTTTGAGATCGGAGAATCTTACTTTAATGAGTTGGTGAATAGAAATATGATCATGCCTGTATATGGTGATGATGGCACATTAGTAGCTTGCAATGTACATGATATGGTTCTAGATCTAATTTCTTCCTTGTCAAGCGAGGACAACTTTGTTACTATATTGAATTATACTTGTGATAGCATGTCTTCTCGGAGCAACGACCGCAGGCTGTCTCTGCAGAATGCTAGGAAAGGAGAACTTCAAACCAGGCCTCTCGAATCTGTGAGTATGTTACAAGTGAGGTCGATTGCTACATTTCAACATGCTATTGGTCTAATGCCATCTTTCTCGAGCTTTGTTGTTTTACGTGTATTGGATCTGAATGGATGCAATATTAGTGGTCATAATCATCTAAATCTTCGGGACTTGGGGAGTTTATTGCACCTCAAGTACCTTGGTCTGGCCCAAACCGGAATTTCCGAAGTCCCAGAGGAAGTTGGAAAGTTGCAGTTTTTGCAGGTGCTTGATGTGAGTAGAAATGATGATATGGAACTGCCATCGACTATTATTAAGCTGAGAAGATTGATGTGTCTACTCATTGATTATGACCACAAGACGCTTCCAGATGGACTGGGAAACCTGACATCAATGGAAGTGTTGAGTGAGATCCATGGCGACTCTCTAAGCACCGTGAAAGAGCTGGGCAACATGGAAAGGTTGAGGAAGCTTGAAATTCGGTTTTATAATAATCTGAGCTTGGAGTTGAGGAATGCTCTTGTGAAGTCGCTAGGTAAAATGCCCAACATCCAGAGTTTAAGAATTGAATACAGAGCTCATGTTTTTGAACCAATGATTCTTTTGGAGGAACGTTGGGTGCCCCCTCGAAGTCTCCGGGAATTTGTCACAACCGGAATGATCAAATTCTCTAGACTGCCAGCTTGGATAAAGCGGAATCCCTTACATATGTTGCAGCTCTCCAAGTTACAAATCACTGTCGAGGAAGTGCGACAGGAGGATCTTGACAACCTTGGAAGGTTACCGGCTCTTCGTATTCTTGACTTGTGGAGCCTCCGCCAAAGTTGGCTGCTACTCGTTGGCGCGGATGGGTTCCGTTGCCTGACATCATTCAAGCTGCAATCCTGGTCATCACCGGGCCAAGTCGTGTTCATGCCAGGGGCCATGCCCAAGGCTGAACGAGTTGTGCTCCGAATCAGTTTGCAGGTCGCAAAAGAGGAAGCAGCTGGCAACGGTGGTGATCGTTTTGACCTGGGCATGAGCAACCTGCCGTCCTGCGGAAGGTCGATGCCAAATTCTTTCGCTCGGGAGTGACGGTCGGGGAGGCCAGGCAAGCGGAGGCTGCCCTGGAGAACGCACTCCGTGCCCATCCTAACCGTCCAACCTTTGGCATCGACTTCGTTCCTGACATACCAAAAGGTACGTGATTAAAACCCAATGGTGCTAATTTCCTTTCCCCAATGCTTTTATGCAAGCATGTCTGATTTTCTTTCTTTGGTAGACGCTGGTGACGACGACGTCTGCTCTGAGTACGATGTGTCCGACTGAGGGACTTCAGGTTACATACTAGCCTATTTCTTTCCCATTTAAATATTCTAGAAGATAGATATGTACGCTTTTTTTTCTCATTCCCATAACCATATATTGCCATGCTTATATTTTGTGACACATTATTTTTTCCTATGTATAGGCTGTCATTGTTTAATGGAGATGCACGTCTGCAGACCAGACCAGACCAGACCATCCATCAGAACGTGTTATTACTCGCTGAGCTTGTTTCTTGGCTTAGATTAAAAAAAGCGGAAAATGCAAAAAAAAAAGTCTTTGGTAGTTCCATTTATATGTGATTCTTAGTTCCTCGCTCAGTATCACTCCTCTGTTTTTTTTAAAAAAAGGCTACCATGCTCTTTTATTTTTCTTAATTACTAGTGATTATTTCCCAAAAAAGGTAAAAATATTTTTGCTTTATTTTGTAGCATGTACTCGTATATTGTCTCAAGAAAAGAAAAAAACCCAAAAAATATAGGTGTTAGCTGTACTTTATGGTATTTACTAGTTCTATAGGAGTATTTTCAATGTGTTAGTTTTATTTTTATTTGGGTTTGGTCGTTGGGTGGATTTTTAGGGTGTGGGAGGTTGGGGAACTCCGCCTATGATATTAATGTTAAGTTTATGCTTAATATTACTGCATAGCCGGTCCCAAGCCCGGAAAAAGGAGGAGGGTCCGACCCGATACATCATGATGTTTATGCCAAAAAAAATCATGAGTTTTGCTTGAAAATTGCCCTTTTTTCATTCATCCAATTTCTTTTGTGGGTTGTCGCCTGATTGCCGCATCATTCATCATATAGTTGAATGGACCAAATTTGTTCGGTTTTCAACATTGCGTATCTGCCCGACACTTTGGTGAATATTTGGTAGTGAAGTACTCCCACCATCCTATGAAATTTGTCTTAGATTGGTCTAAATTTGGATGAATCTAGACACTAAATAGTGTGTAGATACATCCAGCTCTTTGCAAATCTAAGACAACTTTCATGAGATGGAGTGAGTAGCTAGAGAGAGAGACATGCAGAGGACAGAGGAGACATTTGCAAGCCTCATCCACAACTAAGGCAAGACGTCAGCCAGCTATGTCCGCCGCCTACGACCGCGCAGCCGAGCTCCGAGCGCTGGATGCTACCTTCTCCGGCATCCATGGGCTCGTCGACTCCAGCATCACGCACATCCCTCACATCTTCTGCGTCGAAGAACCACCGATCCGGAGCCCACTGTCCACGCCGCTGGCCAAGAAACTGTGGCATCGTCCGCAGCGACCACCGTCCCGGTGATCGACCTCAACGGTGGCCTCCCAGCTGTGGGTGCGGCCATATGCATCGCCGAGGCGCAGTGGTGGTTCTTCCATGTGACGTGCCATGGCGTGCCTCTTCAGTCGATGGCCGCGGAGGTGGGTGCGTGGAGGGCAGCGACAAGGAGCCCTACATACATGAGCCGGCAAGGGCAGTGAATTACCACTGCAACTTCGACATGTACCAGTCTAGAGTTCTCTCGCTATCTGTACGTCACCACCGAATGTTCTCATAGTTCGTAGAATTTACTTCTATCCGTTCAGCTCTCTCGCTATCTCTACCCGTCACCAGTGAACTTCTTGCAAGATTGAGTGTGAATCTCTCGTGGAATTGTCCACTCTAAATAAGGAAAAACTGATATTGAGTTTCTAATATATATATGAGAGTGGATTTCCTGCCACTGGGGGTAGCTGCACACCCAGGCATCCACCATACGATGGACAGATGAGATGATGGCCACCTTGATGTGGTTAATATTGTGTTGACTCATCGGTTGCTAACAACCTCACTTATAACTCAAAGCTGACTAACGCCATCTATTTGCATTGGATACCAATGATTTCATCCTGTTGTGTGATTCTCAACCAGCTTACTGACATTGCCAACTAATTTTTCATGTGGCTCCTTTTCGCCTTTAATCAATCGTTGCTATCGAGACGTACACCATCATGATAATTTCTTCCAGCGGCCATCCTATGTGCACCATACGAATTATTTTCTCCTGTCAAACGGCGGGGATAGCTAATGCGGTTCAAAATCTCGCAGGGGATATTTCCACGGATGCACAGTCCTCTTCTATAAATATCGTGGTCAATTGTTAAAAAGAAAATTATAGTCCATGGGTCGTGCAACTTAGCGAGAGAAATATAACTGTAATTATGATGTACGCGCTGGACATCAAAATAACTGCCATACGACGAGGTACGCGCCGGACAGCCCATGGTTACAGTGTACTCCATCTTTAGTTTTATTTTAGTATGGCATTTGCGAACTCCATCTTTAAAATGAATCCAAAATAAAAAAAGAAAAGCATGCATGTTGGCTGCATAGTGTAAGCAACAGATAAAATGATACCAATACGAAAATCTCGGGTGACCAATGTATTGGAGATGACTTATATAGACTGCCGGATGTCTACCTCACAACTCACAACTCATCCGTACGGCGCACCTCAATCACCAACAGGAAATAAAAGATGCAGCTCTCTGGCTTGTGTAAAACTCATAGTTGAACCGGGCGGCATATGCTCAGCCCACCTAGATAGAGGCAGCCAGCGAGGCCCCCGGCCTTCATCACCTCATCCCGCGACGGGGCCATAGGCATGGACGGCGAGCTCGACCAAGGGGGTTCACCAAAACTTCTTCTGGTAGTTAACTTTGTACGCCGACATTGAAGTCACTGCTATTTTCTTTCTTTAGATGAAGTAGTTGCTTGAGTGTTCTCCGCCGCCATGTGCCCCATGATAGAAGGAGCGACCTCCTGGTTACCCTCTATCGGCCAGTGCTTAGGGTCCTTCAATCGGCGCTCAATGCCACCCCGTTCATCCCACATAGAGTTCGGCCGGCTATCTGTCAGAATTCAGTTAGTTTTTGGGCGGAGTTCTCGTTGCGAACTTCACTTTTGTAGCAAAAATATTCAATTCATCTGCTTAGAAATTTTTTCACATTTATTGATTTGAATTTCCAAGAGAAGTTTGCTTCTTTTAATCCCAAAGTTCTTCTCCTTTAGTCGAGGAGTTCATATTTTGTCGCGAAGTTTATCCGGCTGTGAGCAGTTTCCCATGAAAAAATATAAAAAATAAAATTGTGTGCTGGCTATGGTAGTGTACTGCTTCTAAGAGTTCATTTTAGTTTAGTAATCATTTGAAGTTCAGTTCAATGTTTCTTATGAAATTTTAGTTAAGTGTGGCCGGTGCCCACAGACTGCAGCCGTGTGTGTCATGGACTGAGACATCTTCGGCAGTTTAGGCTTGGGGCTTCAGCTGTGTGCTCTGCACCGGCACGACTTGTTCTAGTTCTTGGCAGTTCAGTGCATAGCTGCCATGTATCCGGTACAAGGGGAACGAAGGACGGAAGGGGACGAGAGTCAGAGGCTGCAAAAAATAGGGGACAATAGGGGTGCACATCGCTAGATCAATTTTTTTTCATCGGGGACGCGATCCCATCAGTTTCAGTACAGTGAACCCGGTAAGGTACTGTGGGTCGAGGATCATGAACCTCTACTAGTTGAGATGATGACCCCAAACACGATATAGTGTTAGAGGACATGGATCAACCATATGGACGAAACTAGTGATAAACGATATTCAGTTAAAGTTTACAGCAAGAGTACTCAACAAAATACTTGACTGAACACGAAAATTTGAAATTCTAACGAACGAAAGTAGCAAACTGATTGACTAAGGTGACCGGACGTAATCACTTCAATAGCAGCATCCAAGTGACTATCATCTTCCAAGTTTCTTCCAAGTTTCACCAACAGACAAACTCATCATGTACCTTCAACCAAAAAAAACTATTAGTGACCACAAAGTACATAATTATTAGTACACATAGGAGCCAATATATTACAGAGTGTTCCAAGTCCTCCCAATTTTCTGTGGTGGTTCAGCTGCTTCATCCTCCAAGCTAGCCCAACGCAGGTGCTTAAGCTTTAAGCTTGAATCCTCCAACAAACTATTAGCAGGCTGAACATCCCACTTATAATATGGACCTGATTTGTAGCCCACTGAAAACCTTCTCTTAAGACGCTCGTTTGCACGAATGTAGACAAGCTTATCAGCTGTCTTTGCATTCAGCGGGTTTCGCTTTACACTATGTATCAATGAGCAGGTACTCCAATTTCTTTCAGCATAGGAGCTACTTATTGGCTGAGGCAATACTTTCTTTGCCACCTCATTTAAATGTGAAGTTTCTGAACCATAATTGAACCACTAAGCATATTGCCCATTTTTTCATATATATATCACCAGATTTTGGACCTTCTCCATCGCTGAACTTGATTACCATGTATAGTAGTTTTGTGATATCAAGGATGATTTTAATATCATCCCAAAATGTCTCATCCATAATATTTTGGCCAAACACGTTTGTTGCTGCTCTTGTTTGTGCATCACAAGCCTTCACCAAGTCCTTCCACTTGCTTTTGACGACAGTAGTTGTAAGTACCTCTCGGACATCCATAAGTGTTTTAAGAAAAATATAATGAGATGCAAATCTCGTTTTTGAGCACTAGTAGAAAAAGGGGCTTCTATACCACCCCATTAGTCTCCAAAATATTTGAACCGTGACTAATGGGGTCTTTAGTCGCGGTTCTGTAGGCGAAGCGCGACCAAAGGTCTGGGCCCAGCGTGCTCAGTCGACAGCTGGTGGACGGGTGGGCCTTTAGTCCCGGTTGGCCTGGCCAACCACGACTAAATGTCCTCAGTCCTGACCCGAGGGCCTTTAGTCGCGGTTGGCCAGGCCAACCGGGACTAAAGGCTCACCCCTATAAATGCTCCTGCAGCACTTCACTTGTGTGTGTGAGCAACTTGGTGTTCCACTTCTATTGACAAGGGGTTGTGGGTTTGGCTTTGATCCTCTTATGCACACAAGGTGTTCGATGAAATGCCCGAGAGCATGATATGAAGTGTTCGAGCCACACTTAAGCTTTCTCACTTTTTTTCCTCCTCGATCGTGGTTAGCAACTTGAACCTTTCATGTGTCATTGATAAATATGCATGTGTAGTTCATAGTTTAATTTCTAGCTAGTTAGTTTAACAAATGCATGATGGTACTTTATATAATAATAATGCAGATGAATCGGCAATGGATGTACGGTAACCGACTCTCGGTCGAGTTCACTACGGGTTTGAATGATTTCCTCACAGTGGCTAATGCGAACAAGCAGGGTTTTTTTTGTTATATGTCCATGTTCTGAATGTAAGAATAAGAAGGGTTACTCTTCCTCAAGAGTCGTTCACGTGCACCTGCTTTGGCACGGTTTCATGCTAAGCTATAATTTTTGGACCAAGCATGGAGAAAGAGGGGTTAGAACGGAAGAAGATGAAGAAGGGGATGATATCGATGACAACTATCCTGATTATTTCGGTGATACTTTCATGGAGGATGTTGAAGGAGGGGAAGCAGAAGGGGAAGGTGAAGGGGAAGGTGAAGAAGAGGCACGTGATGAGCCCGCTGATGATCTTGGTCGGACCATTGCTGATGCACGGAGAGGAAGCGAAACTGAAAAGGAGAGGAAGAATTTGGATCGCATGTTAGAGGATCATAAAAAGTCGTTGTACCCAGGATGCGATAATGATCAGAAAAAGCTGGGCTGCACACTGGATTTGCTGAAATGGAAGGCACAGGAAGGTCTATCTGACACATGATTTGAAAATTTGCTGAAAATGATGAAGAATATGTTTCCAAAGAATAACGAGTTGCCCGCCAGTACGTACGAAGAAAGTAAGGTTGTCTTCCCTCTAGGTTTAGAGGTTCTAAAGATACATGCATGCATTAACAACTGCATCCTCTACCGCGGTGAATACGAGAATTTGAATGAATGCCCGGTATGCACTACATTGTGTTATAAGATCATAGGAGATGACCCTGGTGACGATGCTGAGGGCGAGAAACCCAGGAAGAGGGTTCCCGCCAAGGTCATGTGGTATGCTCCTATAATACCACGGCTGAAACGTCTGTTCAGGAACAAAGAGCATGCCAAGTTGTTGCGATGGCACAAAGAGGACCGTAAGTCGGATGGGGAGTTGAGACACCCCGATGATGGAACGCAATGCAGAAAGATCGACAAAGAGTTCAAAGATTTTGCAGCTGACGCAAGGAACATAAGATTTGGTCTAAGTACAGATGGCATGAATCCTTTTGGCGAGCAGAGCTCCAGCCATAGCACCTGGCCCATGACTCTATGAATCTACAACCTTCCTCCTTGGTTGTGCATGAAGCAGAAGTTCATTATGATGCCAGTGCTCATACAAGGTCCAAAGCAAACCGGCAACAACATCGATGTGTACCTAAGGCCATTAGTTGATGAAATTTTACAGTTGTGGGGCAGACCTGGTGTACGTGTGTGGGATGAGCACAAAGAAGAGAAATTTGACCTACGAGCGTTGCTTTTCGTAACCATCAATGATTGGCCTGCTCTTAGTAACCTTTCGGGACAGACAAATAAGGGATACAATGCATGCACGCATAGCTTACATGAGACTGAAAGTATATATTTGGGTAATTGTAAGAAAAATGTGTACCTGGGGCATCGTCGATTTCTTCCCCGATATCATAACTTAAGAAAGAAAAGCAAGCATTTCAACGGCAAGGCCGGCCGAAGCCTGCAGAACGTACTGGTGCTGACGTATTTGATATGATCAAGGATTTGAAAGTTATCTTTGGAAAGGGTCATGGCGGACAATCAGTTCCGCAGGGAGTTGACGGGCACGCACCCATGTGGAAGAAGAAATCTATATTTTGGGAGCTAGAATACTGGAAAGTCCTAGATGTCCGCTCTGTAATCGACGTGATGCATGTTACGAAGAATATTTGCGTGAACTTGCTAAGCTTCTTGGGCGTGTATGGGAAGACAAATAATACAAAGGAAGCACGACAGGACCAGGAACGTTTGAAAGACCCAGAAGACCGGCATCCGGAACGGTTTAAAGGTCGTGCCAGCTACGCTCTTACCAACGAAGAGAAGGTCATCTTTTTTGAATGCATGAGCAGTATGAAGGTTCCGTCTGGCTTCTCATCGAATGTAAAGGGAATAAGAGCATCTCCACTCGTGCCCCCGTCGAGGCCCCCGGCGAGCGTTTTTTCCATCCGGACGGCGAAATTCGGCCCAGTCGCGCCCCCGGTTCCTCGTTTTCGCCCGGATTTGGCCCTTCATCCATCCGGCGAGCCCACGCCACCCCTGCCCCCCGGGGAGCGCTCGGGGACTCCGGACGAGTAAAAGCGGGAAGGGCCCGATCTCGTCGGTGACTCGACGCACGAACCCCACCGCCACGTCGCTCAAAATCTCCCCCACCCCTCGTATCTCTCTCGCCGCCGGCACCACCCCGCCGGCTTGTTGCCCGGATTCCGCCGCCCCTCCTTCCCCACCTGCCTATATTCCGTCGTCTTTCGACGACGGCCTATCCGGCTGCTCTTCCGCCGGCCTGTTTTCCGGCCTCGCTTGCTCGTCGTCGCTCGCGGCTCGGGTTGCCTCGACCACACCCGTCGGGTGTTCGTCCATTTGCCTCGCCGGCCATGGACTCGGACGAAGAGGAGGAGCAGATGTTCGTCGAGCTTATGCAAGAAGAGATGGCAGCAGCCCGCCCAAGACGACGAGCACATGATGATCCTTGGTTGCTTGGCAAGCATGTACGCCGGACTGGCAACTCGTCGACGTGGTGGGTCGGCACGAGGTCGCCGGAAGTGCAAGCCGAGACAACGAATGGAGGGCAACTGCATGTTGTACGCCGACTACTTCGCCGACAATCCATTGCACGGTGAGAGTGTTTTCCGCGTCGTTTCGGGATGAGCAGTAAAGCTATTTCGCAAATTGTGTATGCCATCCGCCACTTTGATCCCTACTTCGGATGCAAGGCGGATTGCACCGGTTTGGTTGGATTTTCGTCACCTGCGAAGTGCACGAGTGGCTATGAGGATGCTGGCGTATGGAGCTCCCGGTGATACCGCGGATGACTATCTTCGGATGGCGGAGTCCACCGCCCTTGATTGTTTCTACCGGTTCCGTAGGGCCGTCATAGCAGTGTTCGGGGACTATTACTTGAGATCACCCACTCGTCGAAGACACTCGGAGGATCCTTGCAACAAATGAAGCTAGGGTTTTCCGGGGATGCTTGGAAGCATTGATCGCATGCATTGGCAATGGAAGAACTGTCCGTTTGCGTGGCGTGGAATGTACAAGGGTCACAAAAAAGGCTGCACTCGTGATACTTGAAGCAAGTGGCTACCCATGATCTTTGGATTTGGCACTCTTTCTTTGGTATGCCCGGATCCAACAATGACATCAACGTCCTAAACTGCTCCCGGTCTTTTCCAAGCTTGTTGAGGGTCATGCTCCTCCGGTGGACTATGTGATCAATGGTCGGCACTACAACAAAGGATACTACCTTGCAGACGGTATCTATCCAAAGTGGGCAACATTTGTGAAGACTATCTCCAACCCTGCCACCCCTAAACTTTGTGAGTTTGTCAAGAAACAAGAAGCTTGCCGAAAAGACGTCGAGCGAGCATTTGGTGTCCTCCAGCAGAGATTTGCTGTCGTCCGGTTCCCCGCTATGACTTGGTCCAAAGATCGGATGTGGGAGGTGATGAACTGCCGTGTGTGCCTACACAATATGATTATTGAAGATGAGCGAAAGCATCCGGTTCCTCCGGTCGAGCAAGAAGCACCATATGAGAGAGAGGGTCCTCTTGCACGGCCTAATCACCGGTGCCTCCATCATGGGCCGCCTTCTTTGCTATGCGCCAGGAGATTCGAGACTCTACAATGCATCGCGCTGCTGCAAGATGATCCGGTGGAGCACATATGGAGGCTCCGAGGCAACGCCAACGCCGACGCCAACTAGTCTGTCTTAATTTGTTTGAAAAATTGTCAAATTGTGTGCTTCATTTGTTTCAAGCACTTGTTAAACATTGTACCGATTATTGCCGAATTTGTTTCAGCAATTTTCGTACTCTTGTTTGCCGAACTTGTTAAATTTTATGTTGAATTTGTTTGAAATATGTCAAATGGTCGAGGTTGGGGGTTTCTCGCCGGGGACGGCTGGAACTTCGGCGCTCCCCACGCCAAATCTTCATCCAATCCGGACGAAAATTTCGCCGGATTTGGGCGTGGGGAGCGCCAACGAGTGGGGATGCTCTAATAAATATGGCGGACCAAAAGTTCCACAACCTGAAGTCTCACGACTGCCACGTGATTATGACGCAATTGCTTCCGATTGCTTTGAGGGGGCTCCTATCGGAAAATGTTCGAGTAGCCATTGTGAAGCTATGTGCATTCTTCAATGCAATCTCTCAGAAGGTAATCAATCCAGAAGATCTACCACGGTTACAAAACTATGTGGTCCAATGTCCTGTCAGTTTCGAGTTGGTGTTCCCACCATCCTTCTTCAATATTATGACGCACCTCCTAGTTCGCCTAGTCGAAGAGATTTCCATTCTCGGTGCTGTATTTGTACATAATATGTTCCCCTTTGAGAGGTTCATGGGAATATTAAAGCAATATGTCCATAACCGTGCTAGGCCAGAAGGAAGCATCGCCAAGGGCTATGGAAATGAGGAGGTAGTTGAGTTTTGTGTTGACTATGTTGCTGACCTTAAGACGATTGGTCTTCCTCAATCGGGGCACGAGGGGAGACTAAGTGGAAAAGGCACGATCGGAAGAAAATCAACAATATGTATGGACGTCCATTCTTTGACTGAAGCACACCACATAGTTCTACAAAATTCCAGCTTGGTGGCTCTGTACTTCGAGGAACACAAGAATATTTTACGCTCGAACAACCTGGGGAAGCCTGAATCCTGGATTACAAAGGCCCACATGGATACTTTTGGCGGTTGGTTGCGAAACCATTTAATGAATGACAATGATGTTGGAGATCAGCTGTACATGTTAGCCAGGTCACCATCTTTGACTATATCGACTTTCCAAGGGTACGAGATAATGGGAATACATTTTACATGATCGCCCAAGATAAAAAGAGCACCAACCAAAACAGTGGTGTCCGCTTTGATGCACCAACCGAGAATGGGAAAAAGGTCACATATTATGGTTACGTAGAGGAGATATGGGATTTGACTATGGACCCTCCTTCAAGGTCCCTTTGTTCCGGTGCAAATGGTTCAAGCTAACAGGAGGTGGGGTAAAGGTGGACGAGCAATACAGAATGACAATGGTGGATTTCAACAATCTTGGTTACCTTGACGAACCATTCGTCCTAGCAAAAGATGTCGCTCAGGTTTTCTATGTGAAGGACATGAGTAGCAAACCGAGGAAAAGAAAAGATAAGAAAACGAGTACATCATGCGATGATCCAAAGCGCCACATAGTTCTTTCAGGGAAAAGAAAAATCGTGGGAGTGGAGGACAAGATAGACATGTCAGAAGATTATAATATGTTTGGTGAAATTCCGCCCTTCAAAGTGAACACTGACCCAATCATTAGGTTAAATGATGAGGATGCTCTATGGTTACGGCACAATCGTAAGCAAGGGACACAAGGGAAGAATGATGTGTAATAATTTATTGTACCAAACTTTGTTGAGGAAAATTTGTTCCAAACTTTGTATGGATCATATGAATTATATTATTTGTGATGTGTTTGGTGTCCATTTTCGAATGATTCGATTGATTCGAGATACCACTGATGATACATGAAATTTGAACTACAGCCAATGATGTGAAGGACATGCCTAGGCCTATGAGTACATCTTGGAATGTTGGAGTGATTTAGTCATACTCCTGCCTAGGCCTATAATATGCATACTCGTAGTCTTCGTAGTCGCTGCTGTTGTACTGGTAGTAGTCGCCGTCTAAGTTGCCACCGTCATCGTCGCTGCCATCGCTATCGTCGTCGCTATCGTCGGGCGGCGCTCGTGGCTCGAACCTCGACTGGTACTTAGGGTAGCGCAGGCGGGGGATATCGCCGGCCGTGATGTAGTCCATGACGCTCTGTAGAGTCCCGCCGCCCCACCATAGCCGACGGCCGGCCTCGTGGAAGTTCCCAGGAGGCAGACCGTCCTCCTCATACCTGGCGAGCGCCCTCTCACGTCGATTGATGAAGAAGGCGTCCCAAGTCTGCTGGTTGTCGGGATGCCAACGGGGATTCATCCGCTGCTCCGGCGTGAGGTCGAGGTAGTAGTGGTTCGTGATGGCCGCTCGACGCGCAGTACCCCGAGGGACGGGAGGGACCGGCACACCTCCGGAGCTTAGGCTCCAGCCGTCGGGGATGCGGTAGCCCGGTGGGCAAGGGTAGTTCGAGGCGCAAAGCTCCTCCACCTGCTGGTAAGTTAGAGTGGGTACGCTGGAAGCCATGAGAGAGTGATGAGAGATTGTAGAGATGTGATAATGCTGGCCAAGCCGGGCTACATATATATAGTGAGAAATGGCGGGAAAAAATGTGGGCGGGAAGACAGGAGGCGGGAAGATAGAGGCGGGAAGAAATGGCGGGAAGAAGAGAAATCCAGAGCTGGTCATCTAACCTTTTAGTCTCAGCTGGTGGGTGCAACCGGGACTAAAGGTGGTTTTTATGTCATCTAACAAAACTGTCGGTGGGATAAGGACGTCTGGGTAAGCTTTAGTCCCGGCTGGTGGGTGCAACCGGGACTAAAGGTGGTTTTTGTGTCATCTAACAAAACTGTCGGTGGGATAAGGACATCTGGGTAAGCTTTCTTCCCGGTTGGTGGGTGCAACTGGGACTAAAGCTGTCGGCAGGATAAGGACGCGTGGGTGGACACACTGCTCGATGAGATAAAGCATGTAGCGCACGACGCCCTGTCGGAGGAACAAGACAAAGCAGAAGCGGCACCGTGCCTATAAAAGGAGCATTGATACTCCTTGGCAAGCAGACCAACAAGCCAACCTAACAGGTAGGGAGAGTTTCATCCCCATTGATGGAGGAAAGGGTTGGGAAATCTCCCATGCCGCAGCTTCTCGAAGATGTCGTTGGTGCACACACCCTACAGCATCTTCGGAAGTTGCGCCTCGGGAAAATTTTCCTGCAAGCCCGTGAAAGACTCCATCTCCTCTAACAGTGTTGGGGAAAGGGTTGGGAAATCTCCCGTGTCGCAGCTTCTCGAAGATGTCGTTGGTGCACACGCCCTACGAAATCTTCAGATGTTGCGCCTCGGGAAAATTTTCCTGCAAGCCAGTGAAAGACTCCATCTCCTCTAACAGTGTTGGGGAAAGGATTGGGAAATCTCCCGTGGCGCAGCTTCTCGAAGGTGTCGTTGGTGCACACGCCTACGGCATCTTCGGAAGTTGCGCCTCGGGAAAATTTTCCTGCAAGCCCGTGAAAGACTCCATCTCCTCTAGCAGTGTTGGGGAAAGGGTTGGGAAATCTCCCGTGGCGCAGCTTCTCGAAGATGTCGCTAGTGCACACGTCCTACGGTATCTTCGGAAGTTGCGCCTCAGGAAAATTTTCCAGCAAACCCATGAAAGACTCCATCTCCTCTAACAGTGTTGGGGAAAAGGTTGGAAAATCTCCCGTGGCGTAGCTTCTCGAAGAAATGGCGGGAAGCGGGGGCGGGAAGACATCAGGCGGGAAGACAGAGGCGGGAAGATAGAGGCGGAAAGAAATGACAGGAGGCGGAAAATTATTTGTATTTTATGATTTTGAAATGAATTAGTTTTATTTTTTTCTGAATTTTTTGATAAATTATTTGTATTTTTTGATTTTGAAATGAATTAGTTTTATTTTTTTGAATTTTTGATAAATTATTTTTATTTTTATGATTTTATAATGAATTCTTTTTATTTTTCTGAATTTTTTGATATATTATTTGTATTTTTCTAATTTTTAAATGAATTAGTTTTTATTTTCCTGAATTTTTTAATATATTATTTGTATTTTTGTTTTTTTAGGAGAGAGAGAGGATCGGAGAGAGAAACACACCGACCCCACGCGTATACGGAGGGGCGGCGAGTGTTTCTCTCTCTCCTCTCTCCGCACAACACCGACCCCGCGCGCGCGCCGCTGTCGACACCGTCGTCGTCCATCGATCGCCTCGAACGCCGCCGAACTCCTTGAACACCGCCGAACGCTAGCTGCCGCCCCCTCGCAACCCTCTGGCCGCCCTCTGGCAGCCCCCTCGCCACCCTCTCCGTATACGTATGCGTTGGCCATTCGGAGTAGTTCCGCCACCACGCGCGTCCTCACGCGCCACACTAATGTTTATACAATTAGTTTTTACAGATTATGTTTCTTTACTAAATTAGTTTTTCCTACATGCATGTCTTCAGGAGTGACATAGTCTGCCTCCGGCGGGTATGCCGCCACCCAGTCCACCTCTGGCAAAGAAGCAGAAGCAGGGGGTTACGAAGGACAGCAAGGCAACCCCCTCCTGGCCTATTAACCCGGAGCCTTATGTACCTAAGACCACAAGGGTACCAATGCCATCACCGAAACCTCTTCTCCCGAGACCTTGGGAACTTAGTGTCAAGGAATCCGACGCGGCCACGGCTGCTCACCATGAGAAATGGAAGGCGGAAGTTGTTATCACCAGAATTTGACCGGATCAGAGGTGGGCCGCGATTGGAGATGGGCTTGAAGAATATACATAGAAGAATTACATGAATCGGCCTTCCATACCAAGTTTGGGCTAGTTTGCCCGTGTATCTGTAACATAGTAGGATACGTGTCGTTTAGAAGTTAGAGTTTAACCCGTGCACGGTTAGGTGCACGCCTGAATTAGAAAGTCCCCCGGACTATAAATATGTATCTAGGGTTTATGAAATAAACAACAATCACGTTCACCACAAACCAATCTCGGCGCATCGCCAACTCCCCGTCTCGAGGGTTTCTTCCGGGTAAGCACCATGCTGCCTAGATCGCATCTTGCGATCTAGGCAAGCACACGTTTATTCGTCGTTCATGCGTTGCTCGTGCCGAAGCCTTTTTGATGGCGAGCAACGTAGTTATCATAGATGTTTTAGGGTTAGCATTGTTCTTCGTATCATATGCTATCGTCGTGCGACCCTTAGGCATCTAGCCGCCCTTACACCTATCTTGGGTGTAAGGGCGGCACCCCGCTTGATCATTGTTTAGTAGATCCGATCCGTTATGATTGCTCCTTGTTCTTCAAGGATTAGTTTAATATCCGCATCGTTAGGCCTTACAAACGGGTCGAAGGATCCAAGTGGCGCGTAGGGTGTAGTTTGCTAGCCCTAGACAGGATGTTCCGAGGATCAACTTCGTGTTGGTTTTTAGGCCTTGTCTAGGGTCGGTTTACGATCACCGTGCGTGGCCGCCAGTGCTCGATCACGAGTAGGATGTTCCGATTATGCGGTGAAAACCCCAAATCGTAATAGGTCGCTTTAGCTTTATCTTGATCAAGCAGGACCACCATCCGATCGTACACCTCGTACGCATCATGGGTGGATCGGCTCTTTGAGCCGATTCACAGGACAACCTGAGAGCCGATCGAGGCTCGTATTTAATGTTTACGTGTATGCCATGCAGGAAACTAAGCGAGGCATTCTCCAACACCTTCCTGACCGGGTATAGGTCAGGTGGCACGCCCTTGCATCAGCATCGGACGTGCGTGCCGAAGGCTTTGCGGGCCGTCGCTCGGAGGGACCGGGGCCAGCCGCAGTCCTGGGAGATTCCCGGCTCTACGGTGTTGCCCGTCGCTGCCCGCCGGTGGGTTTCTGACCGCAACACATTCTGGCACGCCCGGTGGGACAATCTTCGACATCAACCGCATCGCCATCTACATCTGAGATGGCGGAAGGCACTCCGGTCAAGTACGAGGATCTGACTGAAGAGCTCAAAAAGAAGCATGACGAGATCAAAGCAGTCCTCGAAGCCGACCTCATCGGCTCTTTTCACAGAACCCGCTCACATGGCATCAGGTGGAAAGGGTTCTCACCTGAAGGCACGCTCGATGGAGTGGACCTATCCACCCCGTCAGAAGAACGCACCAGGTCGCTGCGTTAGGAGATCAACTTCATGGTGGCTCATTCGCTGCACCGCCACTCTGAGAGCCTGGTGAACACTTTGGAGCGTGTCGCTCTGCGCGTGATCCAGGAAATCATGAGCCATCGGTATTCTCCGTCGGGACCAGCTCGGGGACTTACCAAGGAGAGATGCCACTCCAGTCCCGTCCACCGCCGCCGTTCGCGTTGGCAAGCATCAGAAGTGCCGAATTCATCGGCATACGTCGTCTACAAGATCGGTGGTGACCCTAGTGACTACCAATTCTTGCATGAGGCGCCTAAGGAGATCCCGCACGGATACACGTGCGCATACGTGCCGGACTGCAGTAGCTGGGCGCTCTCGAACCAGGCTGCAACAGCAGGGACTTCTGGAACAGCAGGAGGAGCTTCGGGAACAGATCTTGAGAAGCAGACGTGGCTAGCTAAGTATGCCACTCCGACAAACCTCCGTAGCTCAGCTCCTGCAGCTTGGCTTAGAGCTGGAAAAGCAAGCATGGCTGGCTAAGTATGCCACCCCGGCGAATCTTCGCAGTTCGACGCCCGCAGCCATCACCGCGGATCAAATCTGTACAATCTGAAGGACCGGTTCGGCATGATGCCGAAAAGGAGGACAATCGGCTATTCCAAGCCGTACCCCAATGAGTACGAATTGATCCCACTACCACCCAAATATCGGCTCCCCGATTTCACCAAGTTTAATGGATCGGATGGTTCCAGCTCCATCGAGCATGTGAGCCGATATTTGGCACAGCTGGGCACGATCTCAGCATCAGACGAGCTGCGCGTGAGGTTCTTCTCACAGTCCCTCACAGGATCGGCTTTCGGGTGGTACACCTCTCTGCCACCAGACTCAATCCGGACTTGGAAGCAGTTGGAAGAACAGTTCCACATACAGTACCACTCAGAGGCTTCCGAGGCTGGTATTGCCGATCTAGCACAAGTACGACAGAAGCGCGGGGAAACAGTGGCGGAATACGTCCAGCCGCTTCGAGACCGTTAGGAACCGATGCTATTCGGTTCATGTAAGTGAAAAAGAAGCGATCGAGTTGGCGGTGGTGGGTCTCTCATCATCGATCAAGGACGTGGCCTCCCAAGCGGACTACCCTTCACCGGCGCACATGGTGCGTAAGCCGTCAGCATATGAACAAGCGCCACCCGGATGTTTACCAGGATAAATTCAAGCGTGCGGTGGTCCTGGTTGAGGCGGACGAAGATGAAGGTGCTGCGGGAGATCAAGAGGTAGCAAGTGGCCGAATGGGCTCTGGGGCAAGCCCCGTGTCCCGTAAATGGGTTAAGCCACAAGGTCCTCCAAAAGGGTTTGACTTCGACGTGACCAAAGCCGAGCAGCATTTTCGACCTCTTACTCAAGGAGAAGCAGCTAAAGGTACCCGAAGGCCACAAGATCCCCACGGTGCAGGAGCTGAACGGAAAGCCATACTGCAAGTGGCATAACACGTTCACCCACGCCACCAACGACTGCAGGGTGTGGCGTCAGCAGATCCAAATGGCGATAGAACAAGGGCGGCTAATTTTCAGCCAGCACGCCATGAAGGTCGACACGCACCCCTTCCCCGTCGTTAACATGGTGGAGTACACTTACCATGGAGGGTGCCAGCCAGGATTCTCGTGCAATATCAACATGGTAGGACCTGGGCACCACTCTGGTAAGGACGGAGATGAAGGCAGCTGCTCTCATAGCAAGGACACAGAGGAAGCCGCTCCACGCGATCGGCTCCGTCACGATGGCAAGCGCTACAAGATATCAGCGACCTCTCTCTGATCACCTCCTCAACAAGTATGTGGGTCAATATGACCAACGCCGGCGATACAACGTCGATGATGAAAAAGATCGTCTGGCTAGGGACGACAGGAGACGCCGTCGGCATGATCGTGACGAGGAGAGATATGAGCGCCACGCCAAGGACAAGTCGAGAGAGCAAGACGACGTGGATAGGCACTGGGACTGTCCCTTCTTCAGACACTGCTGGGATTCAGGAATGAGCCGATTGCCTACAATCGGCAACTCGCCCGTAATGTAAACAAAAGAAGAAGGATGCAGCTAACGTGTCCGTGTTCAAACGTCTAGGGCCTCTCCCGCCTCGGAACAAGCATGCCGAGTCCGCTCGGGTGGAAGATCTCGAGGAACTAGAGGACGATGATGAAGAAGAAGACAAGTATCATCGGCCAAGGTGGTGCCCCGATGGGCTCAGCCGTTCCCAAAAGCGAAGGGTTCAACGACTACGTGGGTTGGAGGAAGCCGAAAGGTTATACCGCACACGTTGAGGAAGGCGCGGCCCGATCCGGCCGCTAAAATTCAGCGAACCCCGGACGAAGAAGGTCGGCCACAAAGGAAAGAGTGGCGCCCGGACAAAAGAAAGCCGATGATGAGACATCGGCCGGCACAAACATGGTCTTCATCCTTCCAACGGAGTTTAGTGCTCCAGGATTAGACGAAGCACTCCGTGGCACAACTTGATCGCGGCCCACGGCCGGTCATCTTTGAGAAGCCACGAGAAAGAAGCTACGGGCATCCGAAGGCCCCGTACTTGCGAGGTTACATCAATGGGCAGCCTGTCAACAAGATGTTGGTGGACACCGGAGCGGCAGTCAACATTATGCCATACTCCATGCTACGTCGGCTGGGACGCTCTAGCTCAGATCTGATCAAGACCAATGTGACGCTGAGTGATTTCAACGGCCAGGCGTCTGACGCTCAAGGTGTTCTGAACGTGGATCTGACCGTAGGAAGGAAAACTGTCCCTACGACGTTCTTTATTGTCGACAACAAGAGCACCTATGCTGTCCTACTAGGGAGAGATTGGATCCACGCCAACTGTTGCATTCCATCCACGATGCACCAATGCCTAATACAATGGGATGGAGATGAAGTAGAAGTCGTCCACGCAGATGATTCAGCCGAGATTTCAACGGCTGGCATGAACGTTTGGGAGACATCAGGCCAAGAGCCACTCTCAGGCATCAATTTGGACGACTGCGAACGCATCGACGTGACAAAGGACGGGGTTAGGCTGGTTTCATCCACCGACCTGACCGTGTAACAAGAGCAACATCGATGGACAAACGTGGCGATGCCGATCCATGTGATCGGCCCCAAGGATCTATGGAGGAACATTACAAAACCTTCATCGAGCAAACAACATGGAGGCCGATTCCAGCAATCGGCCAAAATTATCCTCACCATACATTTTGCCTGGGTTCAACGTCGATCTAAGGGGCAATGGGTTTACGTCGGCTGATGAGCTGGAAGAAGTCCACACTGGTCCTAACAGAGCCGACATTCACATATAGTGCCTTGGCTAGCCACAGAGCCGATATCAGCAGTTACCTGGCAGAATCGGCTCGGGGGGCACCTAATCAGATGAACATATGCGATACATGTGCAGTGAAACATTGGGGGCCGATAGAAAAATCGGCCCGTAAAAAAAAATCTCACGCAGTTTCTCGCAATGTACAGCCGATACACGGACATCGACTTTAGAGCTGAGGGACAAAGCCGATGCACGGCCATCGACTCTAGCACAAATTTCATGGGATCTACCAGTGGCATGTGCAAAACACAAGGACCTCCAGTTCTATTTCTGAGCCGTTGTGTGATCATCTGCAATATCGACTTTCAACGAAGGAGGGGTGATCGGCTCTGGCTGGCTCTGCATGGTAGTTCTCTCAGACATGAACGAGCCCAGGTCCATTTGTCTGAATTGCGTGTCCTCGTCTCTGTTTCGCCTTGACTGAGACTCGGGGGGCAGCTGACCTGGTAGACGCTCTATTTCTATAAGCCAATTGGAGTATCATCGGCTGGTCCTGCGTCGCAACCTTCTTCAAGGACGGTGAGTTTTTTGCAGAGGAGGATCACCGGAGCTGGTGAGAAGAATTTAAGGACCCTCGTGAAGGCAAGGGTCTTCCACGTTGTCCACCAGGTCTCAAAGTCATCAGTCGAAGAGTTGAAGGATAGATTGTGAAGGACCGATGCGTTGCCATCGGCTCATTGAGAATCGGCTTAAAGGAAATCGGCAAAATCAAATTGGGGAAAATTCTTCATTGATAAACAGGATTTCTTACAAAGAAAGAGCCGATTGCTCAAAGAAGGAAGAACAAAAGAAGGGTCTGTTGACCAATCTACTACTACTAGGCCTACACTAGTAGATCCTAGTCTACGGGCCATCACTGCCCTCGTCGTCGTCCTCGGAGCTCTCATCGGCACTACTGCCGGTGGGCTCCTCGTCGCTGCTCCCGTAGCCCTCTACGGGAGCTTCATCCTCCTCGTCATCATCGCTGTCGTCGTCGTCCCACCACATGCGGAGGCGTTTCGCCGGCGGGTAGCCCTCGAGGGAGTCGTCGTCGTCGTCTTCCTCCTCCTCTTCTTCAGAGGAGGGGCAGCCATCCCAGGGGAACAAGTCATCCTCGCTTTCCGATTCCAGTTCCCCATCGGCGAGGAACTCGGAGATCTTCATCTCCGCTGGTCAAGGACTTGTCATCTTCGGACCAGACGGAGGAGGCGTGGTCCTCCTGGTCCCACTCTTCTGGTGCGCGTATGTCCTCCGGCGTCGGCTCGCGGGAGGAGGAAGACCGATAGGAAAGACCGAAAGAGGAAGAGGAGGAAGAAGACATGGTGGCGCAGGAGGGCTTTTTGGGTGCTAATGCGAAGGGGATGAAGAAGCAAACTGTTTAGAACGGTTAAATAAAAGGGGATATGGTGGAGATTCAATGCCACAGCAGTTTCCGAGGAAGTGGTGCCCAACAGAAGAAAAAAAAAATTTCAGGCCACGCGGAGAAGTGGATGAGGCAAGGCATCGTGATGAAGGATACTGCGGCAGTTCTGCTCTGCCACGACATGACCCGACGAAGGAAAAGCGTAATGATTTTGAAAATGTCATTTCCAAAACCAGGGGGGCATGTGTTATCACCAGAATTTGACCGGATCAGAGGTGGGCCGCGATTGGAGATGGGCTTGAAGAATATATACATAGAAGAATTACATGAATCGGCCTTCCATACCAAGTTTGGGCTAGTTTGCCCGTGTATCTGTAACATAGTAGGATACGTGTCGTTTAGAAGTTAGAGTTTAACCCGTGCACGGTTAGGTGCACGCATGAATTAGAAAGTCCCCTGGACTATAAATATGTATCTAGGGTTTATGAAATAAACAACAATCACGTTCACCACAAACCAATCTCGGCGCATCGCCAACTCCCCGTCTCGAGGGTTTCTTCCGGGTAGCACCATGCTGCCTAGATCGCATCTTGCGATCTAGGCAGCACACGTTTATTCGTCGTTCATGCGTTGCTCGTGCTGAAGCCTTTTTGATGGCGAGCAACGTAGTTATCATAGATGTTTTAGGGTTAGCATTGTTCTTCGTATCATATGCTATCGTCGTGCGACCCTTAGGCATCTAGCCGCCCTTACACCTATCTTGGGTGTAGGCGGCACCCCGCTTGATCATTGTTTAGTAGATCCGATCCGTTATGATTGCTCCTTGTTCTTCAAGGATTAGTTTAATATCTGCATCGTTAGGCCTTACAAACGGGTCGAAGGATCCAGTGGCGCGTAGGGTGTAGTTTGCTAGCCCTAGACAGGATGCTCCGAGGATCAACTTCGTGTTGGTTTTTAGGCCTTGTCTAGGGTCGGTTTACGATCACCGTGCGTGGCCGACAGGCTCGATCACGAGTAGGATGTTCCGATTATGCGGTGAAAACCCCAAATCGTAGTAGGTCGCTTTAGCTTTATCTTGATCAAGAAGGACCACCATCTGATCGTACACCTCGTACGCATCATGGGTGGATCGGCTCTTTGAGCCGATTCACGAGACAACCCGAGAACCGATCGAGGCTCGTATTTAACGTTTACGTGTATGCCATGCAGAAACTAAGCGAGGCATTCTCCAACACCTTCCTGACCAGGTATAGGTCAGGTGGCACGCCCTTGCATCGGCATCGGACGTGCGTGCCGAAGGCTTTGCGGGCCGTCGCTCGGAGGGACCAGGGCCAGCCGCAGTCCTGGGAGATTCCCGGCTCTACGGTGTTGCCCGTCGCTGCCCGCCGGTGGGTTTCTGACCCACTACAAGAAATCTGCCATAATATGACGTTTTTTTTATGACTGGAAATCAAAATGTCATAGCTTTATGACGTTCCTAGCTTTGACCGTCCTTGGCCACTCGGGGGCAAAACCCTAGAAAATCGTGACGTTATTGGGCAAAAACGTCATTGGCAATTTAGGTCAAAACGTCATTAGCAAAATTAAGTGGCCTACGTAACGTTTTTCCACCGCCGATTGCGACAAATCAACAACGTCATTAGCATGCCAAAAAAATTAGCCAATCAGAAGACAGGAAACAACCTACCAAGGATCAGCCCAAGACTTGGATCTCAACCGTCCGAAGCATCCAACGCACCAAACAGAACCGAAATTGCCACCCAGGATTTTCCCATTCGCGCCGAAAACTTTTGGGCCACACGCGCCGAAAACTTTTGGACCGACCCAACAAAGCTGACCCCGACCCGCGCCGGCCAGACCACTCCAAACCCTAGATCCCGTCCAGACCTCATGTCCATGTTCCTTCCGCCGCCGCTGCTCTCCGGCCTAGATCCCGGCCAACTCCTCCTCGCCCTCGTCGCCACCATCCCAAACCCTAGCCCGCCGCGGCGCTCCCCTTCCCCATCCACCGAATGTCCATGGCGGCCTCACTTCTCACTGCCGCGCCGTCCCTTCTCTCGTCGGCATCGCGGAGACGGAGGCCCTTCCTCGCGGCCCCTACGCCTTCTCTCCGCCTGAGGGTTCTCGCTTCTTCGCCGCTCGCGCGAGAGTCTCGCGCCGCGTGCACGGTGGCGCTGGCGCGAGGCGGGGGCGAGGCGACGGAAGAAGAGCGGGACCAGGCGCCCGATTGGCGCGCTCCCGCGGCGCGGCTGGTGCTGGGCGCGCTCATCGGCTCCGCGGCGCTGCTCGGCTGCGGCGCGGCCCTGGCGGCGGCGGCGGAGGACTCCATCAGGGCGTCCGGGTTCGGGCTGCGGGTCGGCGCGTCGCTGCGGAGGCTCGGGTGGCCCGACGACGCCGTCGTCTTCACGCTCGCCACGCTGCCCGTGCTCGAGCTGCGGGGCGCCATCCCGGCCGGGTACTGGATGCGGCTCCACCCCGTCCGCCTCACCGTCCTAGCCGTTCTCGGGTTTGTCTTTGCTTCTCTCATTGCTTCGTTTGGTTAGGTCTAGTATTGCCCGCCAGGTGTTCGATGAATTGCCGGTGGCGCATTTGGCTGCATTTCAAATAGCATGTAGTACGAGTAGATATTGTCACATTGTTCTGCAACTATAATAGAAACAATACTACATTGTACTACATAGTACATATTTATTGTGCCTGCTGAAACTGAAACTGATGTGTACAACAAGCCTAGGCAAAATGTGGGACTTCTGAGACGAATGTGTAGAACAATCCTAGTCGGAAATGTGTGTTTGGCTTCTCAAACTGATGTGGAGAACAAGCCTACTTGAAACGTGTGTTGAAACTAATGCGTAGGACAGGCCTAGTTGAAGTACATGTTTGACTTCTGAAACAGAACAAGCCTAGTTGCATCATTGCCGCTAGGATTTGGTGGAGTTGAGAACTTCCGTAGAATTAAATGTACACTGTCGGTCTTGATGACGAATTGGTGCTCATGTGGTAGTTCACAATCTCGGAATTCCTGTTTGTATGTGCTTGTCTGGTTGCAAATGTGATTGCCTGAGTTCAGTAACCAGAGTGAGTGAGATTCAAGAATTTCCATGCGAATGAATGCAACCCGAGCGTATACTACCGGTGTTTAGGAGGAGCATGTGGTTTAATTTGCTCAGTTTACTTTTCATATTATCATTCTGATATTGGAGCAGGCTCAAGTAGAATGTTAGAAACAACTTTTTTTATAATCTTGAAGAAGACACACAGTAAGCAATATTAAATAACTACTATACTTTTGTTTGGCATTCTTTAGCATGACAAGCTTCGAATTGTGCTACCATTCGCCTAAACAAACTTCACTATTGTAGTGATGAGTGTGGTGTACATTTCTTGAAATAAATAGTTATAATAAGTTTTTTCTAGCATCTACTCACGAACTGCATAGATAGTTTTCAGTTATCTACTAATTTTGCCTGCATACATGGAGCGCGATTTTGCAGAGTTGCAGTGGCCCTGTTTGCCTGTGCATAAGGGCAGTTTTTGCAATTAGATTTAGCATTTTTGCTTGGTAAAATCCCCACTCTAATTCCCACATTGAGTACTTATTTGTATCTCTTTTCAGGCCAATGAGAACCTGACCAGAAAATAAAACGACAATGCATTGCACCTTGTGCATACATTTTCGCTGTTGACAGTTCACCTCACGGAAAGAAGAAGCAAACCAAGGAATTGTTTCCCCCAAATGAGCCATCACCTTTGATCAGGTAAAAAGGGAAAACAACTGCAGAATCAGCTGGATGGTCTATAGTAACCATGCTATACTGTATTTTTCCCTTTTACTGAGTTGAGGAGCCATGTATCTCGTACATTTAAGATTGATATTAACCATGAAGTATCATGATAGTACTGCAGTTTTATATTCTATATCAGGACAGAATGACTTTCTACTAAAATTATATGTTTATCATCTATATCTTGACATTACTGCAGCACCAAAATACACCATGCCTACCTTTGCTTGCTCAGTTAGTGCTCTTGCTCGTTAATTCATTGCACTTGATGCTGCCAGAAGTACTTTGTCCCTGTAACTTAATCTGGAACTTGATGCAAGCTATTTTCTTTCATCTTTGAGTCGATGTCTTATCAGAAGTACTTGTTGTTTCCCTGGCTCAGATTTTGCATTACATTTCTTTCATCTTTGAGTCGATGTCTTATCTTGTTTATGTATCACCAAAGTTAGCTAAAGATAATCTAACTTGAAAATGGGAGAGCAGGTGCATGGTGGCCAGCGACAAGCTCAGTGAGCAGGGATGTCGGTCTGCGAGCAAGAGCACGGAGCACCGACATGTGATGATTGGGGTTCACCCAAACCCACGGGTGGATAGTTGGGATACTGCTGGTGCGATGTTGTTGCTCCATGATATTAATATGAATATGAATCTGTTGTCTGTATGATACTGCTGGTCTTGCGATGGATGTTTTCTGTATGATATGAATATGAATCTGTTGTCAGTGTCTTTCTTGTATATATATCTTATTTCATGTATTCATGTGTTGATGTTTATATATTGTCTAATCTTGTTAATATAAACCTGACCAACCCAAGAATAAATGGATCGTAAAAGGCTAAGGCTCAAATAGAGAAAGGCTGTAAAAATGATGAGGCCCAAAATAGAAAAAGGGTGCAAAAAGGCTAAGGCCCAAAACAGAAATGGACCAAAACAAAGGCCAATTCTTACGGTAAAAGGCTGGAATTATGGGCTCGGCCCATGTAGAATACAGAATTGGACCGGGCTGATTTCGAATTAAGACGTTTTGGTTTCGTCATAATTTTGCCACGTAGGACTGCCACGCTGGACTCGGGGGCAGGTGCCCATGACGTTATGAGAATGTCATGCCGTCAGTGACATTTTAAAACGTCACAAAGCTCTACGACGTTTTCAAGTGGAACGTCTTAAGCAGTCACTGCTGACTCCCAGCTTTCGACGTTTTGAAAAGCGTCACCGTAACGTCACAAGTAGCCATTATTGACGTTTCAGTGACACCTTATTTTTGTCAACTTATGGCAGATTTCTTGTAGTGACCGCAACAGAAGTCAAGGCGAAAAAAGAGCGTGAGCCCAAGCCGGTATTTATTGAGAAACAAAAGAAGTGGGCTAAGGATTTTTTTGACGACACCGTCCCAAATCTAGCAGAATCTGCCAGACGACTATGGATGTGAATTTCGTAGGCAATTAGAATTATTAGAAAAAGCCATGATGGAGAAGAAAGCCTTGGAGGAGAAGGAGAAGAAACCCTTGGAGGAGAAGAAATAAGCAAGTAAAAAATGCGGGAAACAAGTTTCCCAGCTCGGGCAACAGAAAAAATAATCGATCCCCCCTCTCAAAGTGGAAGTCGGTCCTTCCGCTACATCGTCCTTCAAAGCCGATATGGATAAGGACATGGAACTATTGGACCCCGGTATCCTATCAGCTGCTAGAGAATAAGGAATGACTGTAACGGCGGCCAAAGAAAAAGCGGTCGAGTTCGGTGTGACTCTTCGTGTATTGTTAGGCATTGAGGATGCGCCAATAAGTGAGGTAGCATTTACATATGTGCTGAATGGGCCTCTCGTCGAGCCTGCGCAGGAAGCGAGTCTACCAACACAAATGCGAAATCTGCTATGCTGGTACAAGGATTTCATAAAAAAATAATGCCGACGAAGAATATATTTATTCAGAAGTTAGAGAGGAGCACCACTTCAAACAGTACTGTGTACAAGTTCATCTGAGTGAATTATTCCAGTTGTTCAATCTGCGTGAACTCGACAAATCTATCCTGAGTTGCTACGTTTTGTAAGTGATTTATTTCTATAATTAAATCTCTACATCAGCTCGTTCATTGTATGCACTATATTATCCTAACTATATTCTTGTGTACGCTATTATGCAGAATGAAGCTTGGGGAATGCAAAAGAAGGAACATCTATGATGTTGGGTTCGTTGACCCACATATCATCAATGGATATGTGTTAGAAAAATACCCCAAAGACGTGGAGAAAGACCTGTAGGACTTTCTTACAAAGCAGGAACTCAAAAGTGAAATTCTATTTCCTTACCATTTTGGGTGAGTGTTTCTGTCTTGTGCACATTCTCTTTTGTTATGTCTACTCCATGAGTTATGCATGACTGTGCATGTAACGTGTCCGCAGGTTCCACTGGATTCTGCTAATAATTGAATTTGACAAGTCCAGAGTTTGCGTCATGGAGTCTCTGAATATATATGGAGCCAAAGCATTGGATCAGCATAAGGAAAATGCTGCAAAAGTAATTATTTTCAATTATTTGCGCACTATATCGGCCTCTTTCGTTCATTTCCTGATATCAAGTAACTAATAACTCCCTTATTCATTTAATTTCTTTGCCCCTATAGGGTTTGGAAACGGTTCAAAGAAGACATAACCGGTGAATTCAAAGATGAGCTAACATTTAGAATGTTATCTAATGTGGATACTCAGCCACCGGGGACCAATCTATGTGGATACTATGTTTGTGAGTACATCCGGGCACACACCTCTAAGCGGAGGGCTCATGATATCAACTTGTGGAGGATTGACTTGCGGAAGAAGCTTAATCCAGAAGCTCGCTTCCGACCAATTCAAGAGAAATTAGCAGGATTGTTTATGAGAGAAGTCCTCCATCGTAAAGGAGAACACTATTACAAGGACTAAGAACTTCTGTTGCCGTAAATTGTATATGTCCCGGTTGTTTCAAGTTGTATATGGTCACCTGAGATTGAATATTATATATTCCTCTTGCATTCTTCTTGTTTGAAATTTCAAACTTGTTTGAAATTGTACATTCATATGCATCAACGTGTAACGTGTATATAGTAGCGTAGAATATGTGTACTGAAACTTCTTTGAAATTAAAATAAAACACAAATAAAATATAAAAGAAATGAAACACAACAAAAAAGAAATCAGATTTAGGGGGTTAAAACCCTAAACCTGCGGAGACCTTTAGTCCGCGACTAAAGGTCCTCCGCCACGTGGATGGGCCTTTATTCGCGGTTCGTAAGCAACCGCGACTAAAGGGGGGCCTTTAGTCTCGACCCTTTAGTCGTGGTTGCACAACCGGGACTAAAGTCCGTTATGAACCGCGACTAAAGGCCCTTTTTCTACTAGTGGAGACCTTCAAAAGATCCAACTCGGAGTTACCTCTAAAGAGATTTAGAAAGTGCTGGTGGTTCCTAAAGTACTTCACAATTGCTTTCGCAGTCTGATATGTATCAACCATCCAAGCTAACTTATTTCCAAAGTCTTTGAATATTAGATTCAGTGTGTGAACCACATATGGAGACCAAAATATATGCTTATGCACCTCTCAAATATTAAAGAGAAACACAAATTATGAATACAACAAAAGTAAATGTCGATTGGATATATGTAATTACTCAAATCAATGTAACAAACTAGGAGAAACCTACTCTCTGAATTTTTCTGCCCGCAACTTTGCAATTAGATGCATTATCAGTGATGACCTGAAGGACATTAGACGGGCCAATCTCCTCAATGGCTGGCAATAAGAATTGTGCAATGGCTTCACCTGTCTTCTCTTCTCCGGAGAAGTCTTCTCTGAATAACTTGCGTCGGTCTCCTGGACATCATTCTGATCTACTAACTTGCGTTTCGACCCAAACGCCATTGCAATCTCTGAATAATAAATAGGTTCATAGATATATTACATTCGTACTTACAAGAGAGAAGATAAATCTCAATGTTGCAGGGCATTAGTGATTATCATTGTTTAATAAGCCATACAAATTATACACATATTGGAACCCACACTGTGTGAACATGTACATACAGCTATGGAGCTTGAATCCCCAAAATCAGAGATCAACAATAAGAAGAGAATTGCATACTATATGAACTTGTACGTACAAGTGAAGTTGCAAGACTTGTGCTTCAGAAAACAAAAACAGTAATGAATTTGCATCTAGTGGCCTATGAACGACCAAACCAGAGATTAAGCCTGTAACTAGTTCAAGCCTCACAACAAGTAAAATAGGTGTAGATAGCTAGTCATCTCCACAAACCAAAACGAAAACAGTAAAATAGGTGCAGATAGCCAGACACCGGGTGTATGCGTACCTGAATCTCAAGCCTGAATGCGAGCAGCAGGCCGGTTCTGACTTCTGATTTCGCAGCAGCCTGTACAAAAGAGAGGAGAGAAATCTTCAAAGATTAAGAGCTTGCCTTTTTCATAATGTACTAGCTATTTGAATAGAAACTGTTTTTTCATAAGGGTTCAGTGTATTTTCATTGGGAGATTCATCTCATTCCTGTAGTAGGAGCAAAGACAAAATCATGTGTGTGATTATATAGAAGGAACAACTACATCAAGACGATTAACTTCCATTCATGCAAAAACATGTGCCAGTCCCTCCACTCACGCCTACTTATCAGTTCATCCTACTGCGATGATTAACACACATTGAGACATATCTTTACTATTAAACGCGGATTGGTGGTGTCCGTAGGTAAAAAAACCAGTTAAATGTTGGTACGTCAAAAAAATTTGCACCTTTCCTTTCTTCTGTTAACCTGTGTGCGCTTCGTAGGAAAAAAAAAAAACCGGTGCTGATTTCGTTTACGATCCGGTCTCAGATGTAAAATAAACAGCTCACCTACGCACTCCAGAACTCCTCCCAGATCACGGCAGGATCACCGCAGAATTCCTCCCAGATCACGGAAGGATCACTAGGACTTATAAGTTGAATCGCTTTACGGCGTGTACAACACAAGCTGTAGTGTGTAGTGTTGCATGTATATAAATACAAGGATGTATCGTGCGGCAGCAATCAACCAAGTCTCTTCTTTGATCTCGTGATGTGCAGTCAAGGGCGGTGGATGAGCTCTATGTCAGCCAAGAACCTTGCTCATATCGGCATGGACGTAGAACCTTCTTAGCGTTATCCAGAGATCAAGCACAAGCACACCACCGAAGTCGATGTACTCCACCCTCATCGTCGGGCCCGCGGCCGAGGCGGCTGTCATAGCGGAAGGTCGCGGCAGGGTCCTGCAAGCGAGCCGTCATAGTAGTCTCGTCTCGTCTCGTCGGTACGGAAGATGGTGGCCGGGAAAGCGCGGCGCCGCCAGGATGCCTAGGTCAAGCTAACCGCGGACATGAGTGTGGGCGGCAGTAACGAAATTCGGAAGCAGTGCATGTCAGATGCAGGCAAGAGGGTCCGAGCACGTGCTTCTTCAACGCCACAATGACATACCCTCGACCGTCATGGAAGCCGCGCCGGCCGGCCACGACTTGCTCATGCCCGACAGTGGGCAACAAAAGCAGTTGGACGCATCGGAAAGACGGCAATTGTCTAAGGTCTGAATGCTTCTTCAGCTCCGCCATGACATACCCCCGCCCGGCCGCGACTTCTCGTGCCTGGACAAGGCAGTGGACAAAAAAGCAGTTCGAAGTGCCGAAAAAAATACAACAGATCGGTATCGCTCTCTGTGTCCCAGATGTTCAGCCCGTCGACGGCAGCCAACCCGAGTGCTGGATGGCCTCTCAATCGGGAAGGTGCTAGGAACGCCATTGACTGGCTCATGTGGCTTCACACAAGTGAGCAGCAAAAAATACCGGTTCCTGCGCCTCTCTATCTCTTCCTCTAATGCCTGGCTGATTGAAATCTTAGGTGTAGATCGTAGAATGGTGTACTGAATGGCTGTACGTGGTAGGGTAGTTGATCACTAGGAACAACGTTTCATGATGACTCTAAGCAAACTCTCTACAAGACTCGGAGAAGGATTTTTTAAGCAAGACCTTTTAAAGCAATGAACACTTAATTGGAACTATACCATACAAATATAAGGTACATCAAAACTCATAGAAGTTTGAGCTGGTTAAAATATCTGACTGCGATTGGCGTTTTTCATTTGCTAACTGTTTTTAACATTAACAATAAGGTATGGGGAAATTCAATTCAATTACTAAAAAAATATGGGGAGGGTATCCAATTATATGCTACTCCCTCCATCTAAAAATAGATCTCTTAACTTTATCTAGATACGGATGTATCTAGATAAAAGTGAGACACCTATTTTTAGAAGGACGAAGTATATTTAAAAAGATCTATTATTTCTCCTCTCTCAAATTGAATTGGGTATAAACTGGGTTTTTGTCTCTAAATTAGAAAATGTTGGTTGTATACTATAATAAGAATGCGAGATTATATCCTCACTTGTCACTCACAGGGCAACCCATCGAAACACAAGGGTATATTTTTTATATACCCTAAAATTTAAACCGTAGCAACGCACGGGTTTTGTGCTAGTTATACATTATATGTGCATTGGTAAATCTGTTGCAAACTGAGAGACCTTACTCTTTGTAATGGTTGATGTTTATATTCATTTCCATAAGAATATCTCCAAAATTATGTTGTCTTGTATTCCCTAGAAAATCGAAATCGGCAGCGCCAAACAAATGCAAATGGTCATCAATACAACGGACTATTTTCTTCAAACAATCGCCATCGTTGCAACTAAGTTGCAACACGGTAATATATCCATCCATGGGGCAGGACATGTACAATGACATGATATTGAATCTTACCATCGGTGAATAATCTCCGCAGGAGGATACATCTATCTATCTCCCCGGGCTTCAGCTCGCTGCCATAAAAGGTAAACGTAGGTAGGGTTTCATCCGCCAGATAGGGAACGGAAAGAGATTGGGAGAGGACCAGAGGCTAAATAACTCACATCGATTGGAACCGGAGAGGAAGGGAGAAGACACGACGGTCGGCGCCGGGGACGGCTAGGGCAGGTCGCCGGCGGAATTTCTTCCGATGCGGTAGCGGTCAAGTTGGTCGCGCTGACCTGGGTCGAAATTGCGTCGCCCTCTGATTCCCCTTCCTGCGTTTTTCACATGTGAAAATCGATAATTTGACAATCAATTCTTGCTTCACCCAGCTATGAATGAACAGTAATATAGACCACTAAGTCATGTCTACCAATTGAAATCTTTTTCTATTATATACTTAACCAACAAATGATTAGTTTATATGCACTAATGTTTTCTTGATGTGGTTTCTATAAGCAGTCGCGAAAAACAGCATAGTCTAAATTCAACATGGCACTAGTGTCTCAACAGTCAGTAAGCTCAATAGCACAGAGTGGTTCCTGAGGAATGAATAACTGGTAAAAAATGATGTTAGTAATCAAGCTGAAAAAAGAATCCACTTTAAAAAAATTGTGTTCAAGGGAATGCACCAGTAGTGAATAGAATTCTGGCTGTTTGTTGTTGTATGAAAAATATAATAATATGCACTAGAGAGCTAGCAAATTTCCTTTTATAGAATGAGAAATTCCTAGTCTACTCAGATAACATGTCACACTGCTTTGACAATCTATTTTGTACTGCACATATTATAGATATCCATGTAAGAAAAGCACGCAGAGAGTAACAATCTTGTAACTCGTACCATTGTCCAACTTCATACCACCGGCCAAATTAATTAGTAATAATCCTGTAATCCGTATCACCATATCCTTGTCTAACTTTATTGAGGCAAGTGAAGATTACAGATTACTATTGGAGCCGACAGAACTCTTTTTGAAGGAGAAACATTCAGAGAAGAACAGTAAACAATATTAGATTTTCGTGTTCAGTAGATATTTTAGCAACAGACTGGGTTTGCTACTGTACAGATTAACATTCAGGATTCAATAAAGATACAGGTGATTATATTACAGCAAAAAGTTATTGGATGGGTGGAACAGAAAACATGAAGAAACCACTTGTATAAAAGATTTTGATCTGGAAAAAGATGAAACAATCTAGAAACGAAGCTGCTTGCACTGCGAAGCTACCGCCTCGGAGGGGCAGTAAGGGCACTTGAAAGTTCTGGAGCTGCTCTTTGACAGCTTCATGATTGATTGCTTCGATACAGCGTGTCCACAGGGCATCAGCATCGGAGGGTTCTCGTCACTTGACTGCTCTCTCAGCACTGGGCATACAAACACAGAGTGGTACTGGAACTCTGGTCCAATGTCTATGGGGACTGGAAGCTGTTTCATGGCCTGCCACTCCTGCTTTTTGGCAGCCATTACCATGGTTAGCTTCAACAAGGTCGGCAGTCCTTGAAAACCAGCTGATATAGCTACATTAAGTGGGCTGTCGCTAGACTGTCCCAAGATGCTGCAGAACTGATGGATTAGCTCCTCAGATAGCTTCTCCCATTGCGTCGATGACACAAACTCGGCATATGGGGACTGATCAAGCCGGTCCCATATAAGGCAAGCCATCAGCCTCGGGATCTCCGCCTCGTGCATGAAGCCAAAGGGCCCCAGGTGAGTCCTTGCATATTGTAAAGCCTCGGCTTTACTTCCTTTATTAATAAGTATCTCAACAAACTGAAGAGAATGGAGCTTCAGCTCAAGCATTGAGCTATTCTGCAACAGCTGATCATGGTTCTTGGCAGCCCAACTGAGTGCAGGCTCAAGGTTTCTTGCTTGCATCGCTTCAAGGATTCCATACATCTCTTGAAACGATGATTTCAGGTAAGACTGATCTGACTCACCACACTCATGGACAAAGGAGTCTCCGAGATCAAAGAGGCCCTGGCGGTAGAAATGATTTGCTATTATGTTGTTTATTGTGGAAGTCTCAAAATCCACATTTCTATATGCCTTTGATATATCTGGATTAAAAGACTTCTCAAGGAGCTTGAGATATTTGCTGAGAGCAACATTCAATTCCTTTTGACACCCTTCAAGCTGGTTCAATGGCGCCACTTCGTTCAGCTTGGCCTTCAGTTCTGCAAGGATGTGTGAATGGTCACAACTGTCCATGGAATCTGTATTCATCATCTGTATCTTCGATATTGCCTGCATAACTTCATTCACTATCTGATCAATAGCTTCCTGAACTTTGGTAGAAGATAGGGTACGTTTTTCTACAACTCGTTCAAAGGCCTCTCTTAGACTGTCAATCTCCATTGTAGTGCACCAAACTAAGCGGCACAGTTATGGCACTGCATGCAAATGTCCAAAATCACATATACATAAATAATTCGTTCAGAAAACTACAATGAAGCAAAAATAAATGGAAGATACATAACAAATGTCTAACTGCTGACCATTCAGAATGCAGAAACTAAAGCGTACAATTAATAATTCCTCGTTCCAAATTAGTTGATGCAGTTTTTTTTCCAAAATGAGCGAACCTATACTCTGAAATGCACCTATATACATGCGTATCTAGACCAAATCTGACCAAAGCCGTGTCAACTAATTTGGAACAGGGGATACTTCAATCTGGTGGATAAACCTATTGTGATCAAGAATCTATGAGAAAAAATAAACAATCGTTGCCACTCAAACATTAAAGACAGTATTCAACATTCAAATTTCTCCAACTCATGTTGCACTACACTAAAACTCGAGACGTTGGCCAAATACTAGCAGTGCTCATAATATCTTAGACCAGCCACTATGTTGCACAAAAGCGAATCATAGAGGCTTTTGAACCAGTTCCACACACAGTAGGGCATCGCACCATGCAACCTGACAACAAAAACGAACCAACTACTTGGTTCGGTTCATATCCAGTAAAATAACATTTCTAAGCTGGCACCACATCACAAAGGGAGAGAGAGGGTTCCTTGTGAGGCAGAAAGGGAGGGAAGAGGAGCACAAAAACCGAATCATTCACTGAGTTGTGGTCCCTCTTTGCATGTTGAAGCGATGCCATACATAGCAGGAAGATCACAGCTAGCGATTCCAAATACTGACAGCTTTTTCAATGAACCGATTCCACATAGTGGATGGTCTTAGGAGCTCATAGGCAAGACAAATAGTGGTATTCTGCAATGAGAGTGACACCTATAAAGCAAGCTGTCAAAATGATCACACATTCTCTTTAAGCTGCACCGATAAAGCAAATAGAAGGCAACACCATGTTATCATTGTAACCTTTCTCTCTCAGTTCATAACCACTGACTGTCTAGTGCTCCCACATTAGAGCAGCCTGCAATTATTTTGACCATGAATCGACGTTTAAAACTTTTATAACTATGTTGTTCACATGTGGGTTTCATGAAATCATTTAGTGAAAGTGCCATGTGCATAAGATACGTATGTATTGGCTCTTGAGGACATGATTGCAAACACATATTTTTATAGATAAAGAAGAATTTTATTGCTCTTTGTAGAAATAGGTTATTAGTTTATTACAAGTTCTAGGGCGGTAAAACTCCACCTAACAACTTGGCCAAACACTGAGCATGAAATTAAAGAAGTGCACATGGACATTAGAACACCAAAATAAATATGCTCACAATGAGTGACGAAGACAACAAACTAAGCCGTCTGAATAGAATACCAGAGTGGTGACTGCATGCACACCACCTCATACAGCTCGTCGTCAAGAACAACATTCTTCACGTCGAGTGGAGAAGTATACCAGGGACAAAACAAGGCCACAGCAGCAAGAGTGAGAACAAGAAAAGACTCGTCGTTGTCACGGCCATGCTCCTGCTGAAGCCCCGTGCAACAAGGCAAATCTTTTTAGCACTCAAGAGAATAATCAGAGCAGGTCATAACCAAGTATACCCGCTTGCAAGTGATGGGATAGAAACATGGAGGAAGAGGGCCAAGAGCACTAATTAGATTCCTTTTGTGCTTCATCATTCAAAAATAACAACAGTACCTTACACCAATGTAGGCTTGCAGTTTTATTTTTTGGCGGGGAATGTAGGCTTGTAGGAGATGCATCTGCCGTTCAAACCACTTAATTCATTGAACAGAAAAAAATCCACTTCACCTGTTATCTAGTGCGGAACACGACACGGTACTCTCAGCCACCATATCCAATCGGCCACGCCAACCAAATCTACAAAGAGGACCCGCGGCTGAGAGTATCGCGCGCGCCATGTTCTGCACTAGATAACCGGTGAAGTAGATTTTTTCCTGTTCAATGCTTTGAACGGCAGATGCATCTCCTACGGCTACAAGCCTGCATTCCCCGCCTCCCCTCAAAAAATCGAGATCTTTTTCCTGCCGCAGCGAACTAGTAATGACCCGGCTCTAACAAATCAAGGAGCACGTAACAAGTACACAACAAGTCTTCGAAACAAGAAGCGCAGATGTACAATGTACAGACAGACAGGCAGGCTACTTCCGTCGTCTTTGTTTCTACCCTGAACTGGTACTGGAATTAAGCACGGCTTGTCTAGTCCCGATGGAATATGGATCTGTAATCCGCAATAATTCCTACGTAAGCCTACTTTGCTTTTGCACCGAGACCTGGGGCCGCCTCCAACTCCAAGAACTAGGAGACTGAGTAATCGCAGATGTAAGTAGCTTCGTGTGACTCGGGTGGATGCAGAGATATGCAGGACGGGTCGTGATAGCAGGAAAAGGGAGGAGTAGGAATTCCCTGTTACCTTGATGGTCGGGTAGATGCAGATGATCGCCGGCAGCTGCTCCTACAAGCCTAGCATGTGCGTGCGTCACCAGCCTCGCCTGTACTCGCAACTTGGCCGGCCGTCGCTCGCCTCGCGATCTTGAGGGAGGAGTGGAGGAGACGAGTCGCACAAGGAGCAGGTCAAGGGAGACGGGACCAGAGGCACCAGATGGGAAGAAGGGACGGCCGGACGGAGGTGCGCCGGCGTCGGCCGCCCGCCGCCGGTGGTGGATTTGGGGTTGTGGTCGCGCTGGATTTGGGGGAAGTTGAGATTGGCGGTTGCGTGCGAGGGGAGGGGGGAGAGTCGAAGATTGATTAAAAAATTATGATTTTTTTTTGCATGTACAACTAAACATTTTATGTTGTATATAAGTTTTGGAGAAAAAAAAAATTTGTGTTCCATGCAAAAAAAGATAAATCATGATGACTATTCATGGAACACATTTTTGTCTGTTTTCACAGGCCACATAAAGTGTTCTTTTCCCTAAAAACTTGTGTGCCAACATAAAAGTCCAGATGTACAAGCAAAGTTTTATTTTGAATTTTTCACATTTTTTATTTTTTTATCTATTTTCATAATAGGTTCATATGCACCTATGAGCCAAAACACCGCCTCCAATATTATGATTCTTTTTATTTTCTAGACTAATTTTTGCACTCTATGTTTATTTTAAAGAAACTTTTGTAATCCATTTTAATTGAAACTATATGCAGATATATAAAAGTGTAATAAAGTAATATCGAATTGAACGACACAATCATCGCCTCTTTATCAATTTTTGACTAGCATAAAGGGGGTAAACATTGAATCAAGAAATTTTGTCACAGTCAACATACTTCCTATAAGGTAACGTTCGCTAGTAACCAAGCAATCGTCACTGACATCTGGATGGTCATGCAAGTAACTGCCACCAACCTCAAGTCCACTTTAGACATATAATTTTGTGTGCGTCGTGGTACCCTAAAAAACTTGGCTTGGTGAAACCAATTATGTCGCAATATTGGCCTAGACGATACCATTTTTATCTCTCAAAACCTCCTAGGTTAAATGCCATTGGGGAAAGTTCGTCGTGTATAACAAGATATATGTACTTGTCATAGTGGTCGTTTTGTCAATTGTCATCAAGCTTCTCTTCACCATAGTTGTGTCATTAATGGCATCATTATGTTGTTTCGAGCTGATCATATTCAATATATTGTTACTAGAACTCTGCGAGCCTCTGTTACCTCTTAGGTAGTTTTCCCGGCAAAACATCAATGTTGCATCCCGACACGGAGATGGGTACGTCAAAATACTTTCCCTGTCTACCTCTGGCTTTGGAGTTCCGATGTAATTGTTGCGGTCAGAAATCCACCGGCGAGCAACGACGGGCAACACGGTAGAGCCGGGAGGCTCCCAGGACTGCGGCTGGCCTTGGTCCCTCGAGCGACGGCCCGCAAAGCCTCGGCACGCACGTCCGATGCTGGTGCAAGGGCGTGCCACCCGACCTATACCCGGTCGGGAAGGTGATGGATTTGCTTCGCTTAGTTTCTGCATGGCATACACGTAAACATTAAATACGAGCCTCGATCGGCTCTCGAGTTGTCCTGTGAATCGGCTCAAGGAGCCGATCCACCCATGATTCGTATGAGGTATACGATCACATGGTGGTCCTGCTTGATCAATATAAAGCTAAAACGACCTACGACGATTTAGGGTTTTCACCACATAATCGGAACATCCTACGCGTGATTGAGCCTAGCAGCCACGCACGGTGATAATAAACCAACCCTAGACAAGGCCTAAAAACCAACATGAAGTTGATCCCCGGAACATCTTATCTAGGGCCAGCAAACTACACCCTACGTGCTACTGGATCCTTCAACCCGTTTGCAAGGCCTAACTATGCGGATATTAAACTAATCCTTGAAGAACAAGGAGCAATCATAACAGATCGGATCTACTAAACAATGATCAAGCGAGGTGCCGCCCTTACACCTAAGATAGGTGTAAGGGCGGCTAGACGTCTAAGGGTTGCATGGACAAAAGCATGTGACACGATGAAACAATGCTAACCCTAACACATCTACGATAACTACGTTGCTTGCCATCAACAAGGCTTCAGCACGAGCAACGCATGAACAACGAATAAACGTGTACTGCCTAGATCGCAAGATGCGATCTAGGCAGCATGATGCTTACCCGGAAGAAACCCTCGAGACAAGGGGTTGGCGATGCGCCTAGATTGGTTTGTGATGAACGTGATTGTTGTCTTTCTCAATAACCCTAGGTACATATTTATAGTCCGTAGACTTTCTAACGTGGGAATAATCCCAACCGTGCACGAGCCAAATTCTATCTAACCGACACGTATCCTACTATATTTACAGATACACGGGCAAACTAGCCAAAACTTTGTATACAAGGCCGATTCATATATATCTTCCATGTATATTCTTCAAGCCCATCTTAATCGCGGCCCACCTCTGATCCGGTCAAATTCTGGTGATAACACATGCCCCCCTGGTTTTGGAAATGATAATTCCAAAATCACTCGCTTTTCTTCGTCGGGTCATATCGTGGCAGAGCAGTAACCGCCTGCAGTATCCTTCATCACGATGCCTTGCCTTCTCAACTTCTCTCGCACGATTTGACAATTCTTTGGCACCACTTCCTCGGAAACCGCTGTAACATTAACTCTCCCCAATATTCCATTATTTAACCGCGTCGAGCAGTTCGCCCCTTCATCCTCTTGCTCCGTACTAGCCATCGGCAAAAAAAACCCCTTCCTCTGTAGCCATGTCTTCTTCCTCCTCCTCCTCCTCCTCTGCCTCCTCAAACCTCTCCCACGTATCGTCTCCCTTTCGTGAGCCGACGCCAGAGTGGGGCTCGTTGGCGGCGCACGACATCCTCGCCCCGACGACGTGGGACAAGGAGGACCACGATTCCTCCGTCTGGTCCGAGGACGACAAGTCCTTGACCGACGGGGAAGACGACCTCCAATTCCTCGTTGACGGGGAGGAGGAGGCGGAGAACGAGGACTACCGCTTCTCCTGGTACGACTTCACCTCTTCCGACGAGGAGGAGGAAGAGGACGACGATGACGACTCCCTCGAGGATTACCCGCCGGCGAAGCGCCTCCGCGCCTGGTGGGATGACGACGACGACGACGATGACGAGGAGGACGAGGCTCCCGTAGAGGGCTACGGGAGCAGCGACGAAGAGCTCGCCGGCGAGCTGTCGTCGGCGGCAGCGATGACGACGACGAGGGCAGACAACGGCCGTAGATCGGGGACTACTAGCATAGGACTAGTAGTAGTAGTAATCGGCTTTTATTTTTTCTTCCTTGAGCGATCGGCTCTTTCCTGTAAAAGCCCTTCTTACTAATGAAGAAAATACTTCTCAGCCGATTCTGCCTTCATACCAATTTTGCCGATTGTTAACGCAAGTCAACACGCAAAGAACCGATAGCATCGTATCGGTCTTTAACTGATCATGATACTTTGTACTCCTTAATTTTCTCAAGTGACCAAAGTCTGAGTTCTGTAAGATCCTCAACGTTATCACTCATCAGGGCTGCATACTCTTTAGTTGTCAAGTCATTCTGAAACGTGACACGTCTCGACCCAGCCGTGATTTCCCTTTATAACCTTGCTCCATCTTCTTGCAGCAACAAGACGGTCCAGACCCGGTAGATGATGATGGCTCCCCTTTTGGATTCCTCCCAGCAGCCCCGGTGGTCCTCTTCTGCAAAAACTCACCACCTTTGAAGAAGGTTGTGATGCAGAGCCAGCCGATGTCTCCCAAATCGGCTTCCAAAAACAGAGTGTCTACTAGGTCAGCTGCCCCCCGAGCCTCAGTCAAGGCGAGAACAGCGGTGAGGAAAGTAGCTGCCAAGAAGACTCTGAAGCGCCAAAGCCCTACTCCATCTCAAGAAGGCTCGCACGTAAGTTTCACCCATGCTTTGACTGATTTCATCCATCCTTCTAGACTTCTGCAGCATACTTGTATTTCTTCTACAGACCTCCCCTGAAGGAAACTCTAGTGAGGACACACAGTCCAGTTGAAGGGACTCGAGCTCGGGCAATTCTGATAAAACCACCACGCAGAGTGAACCAGACTTGCCACCGTCGGCTTCCAAGAAAATGTCAGCCCCTGCACCTGCTGTCTCCCAAACTCCCATCAAAGCGGGGCAGGGCAGCCTACGCACAAAGAGCCGATGCATCAAGAGAGTTCGCCAGGAACCGCAAGCCTCTTCATCAAACCAGGAGATATCAAACGTAACTCCATCCTTTCCTTAGACCATTTTGTATACTGACCCCTTGTCGTTCTCATCGGCTAACCATTCTCTTTGCAGACTGACGACACCTCCAGTGGGGCAGTCGAGGAGATACCAATGCCATCCGCCGCCCTGGACCTAGCAACTTCTACGAGTGCAGCTGAGAAGGTGGCCCATTTGGCCAAACCAACAGCAGGAACACCAGAGTCGATCACCTCTTCATCGGCTGTTCCTCTGGTCTTAGGAGAGGTACGATCCTTCCCTTTAGGTCTACCTTACTCCTTTGCTATCTCCTGACGTTTTCTTGTTGTCTGTCAGGGTTATGACCTTTCAAGCCTGCTAACGTTTGACCCCGAATCCATCGAGCCGGCTATCGTTAAAACGAGCGACGGGCCAAGACCCAGCACTACACATGGTCAATTCCAGCATCTCAAGACCCTGCTTTCCTCCTCCATCGAGACATTGGTTGAAGACTCCGAGGCAGTGAAGAGCATTCTGGGGGATATCCAGTCTCATCTTCCGGTGACGCTGCAGGTGAAACTTTGGCCAGACGTAACTCTGTCTGCCTACAGGTTAAGAGTGGTATCGGCTCGTCAGAGAATCGACCTGCGCCACGCCCATCTTTCATTGAAAGCCGATATTGCAGACAAATGCCAACGGCTTAATGAGAAGAAGGCTGCCTTGGACGCAAAAACTGACACATCTGACAGCACGACTGAACTGGCGACCTTGCGCAAAGAATTGGAGGCCCTTGAACAAGCAGCTGGTAGCAGGCAAAGACGAAGGTGATGAGGCCGAGATCGCCGAGGTGGATCGTGTTCGTGCTGACGCCCTTCACGCACGCCCTCAACGCGTTTCTTCAGTAGAGTCGATGGCCGTGCATCGGCTTTTTACATTCTGAAGTCGATGTCTTTGCATCGGCTGTACTTGTATACTGTTGTCTTCGCATATTTCTCAAGTCGATGTCTGTGCATCGGCTGTGACTTGCATGTACATTTTTTTTTACTGGCCGATTTTTCTATCGGCCCCCAATATTTCACTGCGCATGTATCGCTTCACTGCACATGTGCTTTTTTTACTGGCCGATTTTTCTATCGGCCCCCAATATTTCACTGCGCATGTATCGCTTCACTGCACATGTATCGCACATGTTCGTCTGATTAGGTGCCCCCCCGAGCCGAATCTGTCAGGTAACTGCAGATATCGGCTCTGTAGTTAGCCAAGGCACTGTACTTGAACATCGGCTCCGTCAGGACCAATGTTGACTTCTTCTAGCTCATCAGCCGATGTAAACCCATACCCTAGCTTTCCGTCACCTGTGAGATCGACACTGAATACAGGGAAAACGTATGGTAAGGATAATATGGGCCGATTGCTGGAATCGGCCCCATTTTGATTGTATTACTCAATGAAGGTTTACATCTTGGACTTGCTTTACCTTAACTACGTGACATGCTTGAGACAAGATTATCCCTTTTTATTTTTTGGGGCCGATCACAAGGATCGGCCTTGCCACGTACGTCCATAGATTTTGCTCTTGTTACATGGTCAGGCCGGTGGATAAGACCAGCCTCACCCCGTATTTTGTCACGTCGATGCGCTCGCAGTCGTCCAAAGTGATGCCTGAGAGTGTCTCTTGGCCTATCGTCTCCCAAACGTTCATGCCGGCCGTTGAAATCTCGGCTGAGTCATCTGCGTGGACGACCTCTACTTCATCTCCATCCCACTGTATTAAACATTGGTGCATCGTGGATGGAATGCAACAGTTGGCGTGGATCCAATCTCTCCCTAGCAGGACAGACATAGGTGCTCTTGCTATCGACAATAAAGAACGTCGTAGGGATGGTTTTTCTTCCTACGGTCGGATCCACGTTCGGAACACCTTGTGCTTCGGATGCTTGGCCGTTGAAATCGCTCGGTGTAACGTTGGTCTTAATCAGATCCGAGCTAGAGCGTCCCAACCGACGTAGCATGGAGTATGGCATAATGTTGATCGCCGCTCCGGTGTCCACCAAGCATCTTGTTGACAGGCTGCCCTTTGATATAACCTCGTAAGTACGGGGCCTTCGAGTGTCCGTAGCTCCTTTCTCGTGGCTTCTCAAAGATAACTTGCCGTGGGCCGCAGTCAAGTTGTGCCACAGGTGCTTCGTCTAATCCTGGAGCACAAAACTCCGCTGGAAGGACGAACACCATGTTTGTGCCAGCCGATGTCTCAGCGTCGGCTCTCCTTTGTTTGGGGCGCCACTCTTTGTTTTGTGGCCGACCTTCTTCGTCCAGAGTTCGTTGAATTTTCGCGGCCAGATCAGGCCGCGCCTTCCTTAACGTGTGTAGGTATAACCTTTCGGCTTCCTCCAAACCACGTAGTCGCTGAACCCTACGCTTTTGGGAACGGCTGAGTCCATCGGGGCACCACCTTGGCCGGTGGTACTTATCTTCTTCTTCTTCATCGTCGTCTTCTAACTCCTCGAGATCTTCCACCCGAGAGGACTCGGCGTGCTTGTTCCGAGATGGGAGAGGCCCTAGACGTTTGAATACCGACACGTCTCCTCGCACCCTTCTTCTTCCGTCTACATTCGGGCGGTTGCCGATTGTAGGCAATCGGCTCATTCCTGAATCCCAGCAGTGTCCGAAGAAGGGACAGTCCCAGTGCCTATCCACGTCGTCTTGCTCTCTTGACTTTTCCTTGGCATGGCGCTCATATCGCTCCTCGTCGCGATCATGCCGACGATGTCTCCTGGCGTCCCCGCTAGCCGGACGATCTCCTTCGTCATCGTCGTCGTATCGTCGGCGTTGGTCGTATTGACTCACGTATTTGTTGAGGAGGTGATCGGAGAGAGGTCGCCGATATCGTACATTCTTCACTTCTCCCTCCGTGATGTAGCGCTTGCCATCGTGCCGGAGCCGATCGCGTGGAACGGCTTCCTCTTTGTCCTTGTTATGAGAGCGGCTGCCCTCGTCTCTCGTCCTTACCGCAGTGGTGCCCAGGTCCTACCATGTTGATGCCGAACGAGAAACCCGGGCTGGCACCTCCCGAGGTAAGTGCACTCCACCATGTTAACGGCGGGGAAAGGGTGTGTGTCGACTTTCATGGCGTACCGGCTGAAAATTAGACGCCCTTGTTCTATCGCCATTTGGATCCGCCGACGCCACACCCTGCAGTCGTTGGTGGTATGGGTGAACGTGTTATGCCACTTGCGCATGGCTTTCCGTTCAGCTCCCGTGCGAGTGGGGATTTTGTGGCCTTCGGGTACCTTTAGCTGCTTCTACTTAAGTAAGAGGTCGAAAATTTGCTCAGCTTTGGTCCCGTTGAAGTCAAACCCTCTGGGAGGACCTTGTGGCTTAACCCATTTGCAGGACACGGGGCTTTCCCCCCAAGTCCATTCAGCCACTGCTACCTCTTGATCTCCCGCAGAGCCTTCATCTTCATCTACCTCAACCAGGACTACCGCACGCTTGAATTTATCCTGGTACAACTTCGGGTGGCGCTCGTTCATATAATGACAGACTTCGAACCATATGCGCCAGGTGAAGGGTAGTCTCGCTTGGGAAGCCATATCCTTGATCGGTGAGGCGAGACCCACCACCGCCAACTCGACTCGCTTCTTTTCGGTCAAACGAGCCGAATAGCATCGGTTCTTAACGGTCCTGAAGCGCTGGATGTATTCTCGACACTCGTTTCTCCGCGCTTCGTCGTACTTATGCTAGATCGGCAATGCCGGCCTCGGAAGCCTCCGAGTGATACTGCATGTGGAACTGTTCTTCCAACTGCTCTGAGTCCGGATTGAGTCTGGTGGCAGCGATGTGTACCACCCGAAAGCCGATCCTGTGAGGGACTATGCGAAGAACCTCACACGTAGTTCATCTGATGCTGAGATCGTGCCCAGCTGCGCCAAATATCGGCTCACATGCTCGATTGAACTGGAGCCATCTGACCCACTAAACTTGGAGAATTCAGGGAGCCGATATTTGGGTGGTAGTGGGATCAAATCGTACTCGTTGGGTACGGCTTGGAATAGCCGATTGCCCTCCTTTTCGGCACCATGCCGAACTGGTCTCTCAAGATTGTACTGATCTGATCCGCGGTGCTGGCTGCAGGAGTCGAGCTCGAAGATTCGCTCGGAGTGGCATACTTAGCCAGCCCACGCTTGCTTCTCAAGCTCCGAGCCAGCTGCAGGAGTTGAGCTCGGAGGTTCGTCGGAGTGGCATACTTAGCTAGCCACGTCCGCTTCTCAAGATCTGATCCGAAGCTCCTCCTCGCTGTTCCGGAAGTCCCTACTGTTGCGGTCCGGTTCGTGAGTGCTCGGTCCATCGCGAGTCCGGCACGTATGTGCACGTGTACCCGTGAGGGATCTCCTTAGGCGCCTCATACAAGAACTGGTAATCACTAGGGTCACCACCGATCTTGTAGACGACGAATGCCGGTGAACTCGGCACTTCTGGTGCTGCCAACGCGAACGGCAGCGGTGGTCGGGACTGGAGTGGTATCTCTCCTTGGTGAGTCCCTAGAGCAGGTCCTGACGGAGAGTACTGATGCCTCATGATTTCCTGGATCACCCGAAGGGCGACACGCTCCAAAGTGTTCACCAGACTCTCGGAATGGCGGTGCAGCGAATGAGCTACCATGAAATTAATCTCTCGACGCGGAGACCTGGTGCGTTCTTCGAAGGGGTAGACAGGTCCACTCCATCGAGCGCGCCTTCAGGTGAGAACCCTTTCCACCTAATGCCGTGTGAGCGGGTCCTCTGGAAAGAGCCGATGAGGTCGGCTTCAAGGATAGCTTTGACCTCGTCATACTTCTTCTTGAGCTCCTCAGTCAGATCTTCGTACGTGACTGGAGTACCTTCCGCCATCTCAGATGTAGATGGCGATGCAGTTGATGTCGAAGACTGTCCCACCGGGCGTGCCGGAATGTGTTGCGGTCAGAAACCCACCGGCGAGCAACGACGGGCAACACGAGTAGAGCCGGGAGGCTCCCGGGACTGCGGCTGGCCTTGGTCCCTCGAGCGACGGCCCGCAAAGCCTCGGCACGCACGTCCGATGCTGGTGCAAGGGCGTGCCACCCGACCTATACCTGGTCAGGAAGGTGATGGATTTGCTTCGCTTAGTTTCCTGCATGGCATACACGTAAACATTAAATACGAGCCTCGATCGGCTCTCAGGTTGTCCTGTGAATCGGCTCAAGGAGCCGATCCACCCATGATTCGTATGAGGTATACGATCACATGGTGGTCCTGCTTGATCAATATAAAGCTAAAACGACCTACGACGATTTAGGGTTTTCACCACATAATCGGAACATCCTACGCGTGATTGAGCTCGGCAGCCACGCACGGTGATAATAAACCAACCCTAGACAAGGCCTAAAAACCAACATGAAGTTGATCCCCGGAACATCTTATCTAGGGCCAGCAAACTACACCCTACGTGCTACTGGATCCTTCAACCCGTTTGCAAGGACTAACTATGCAGATATTAAACTAATCCTTGAAGAACAAGGAGCAATCATAACAGATCGGATCTACTAAACAATGATCAAGCGAGGTGCCGCCCTTACACCTAAGATAGGTGTAAGGGCGGCTAGACGTCTAAGGGTTGCATGGACAAAAGCATGTGACACGATGAAACAATGCTAACCCTAACACATCTACGATAACTACGTTGCTTGCCATCAACAAGGCTTCAGCACGAGCAACGCATGAACAACGAATAAACGTGTCTTGCCTAGATCGCAAGATGCGATCTAGGCAGCATGATGCTTACCCGGAAGAAACCCTCGAGACAAGGGGTTGGCGATGCGCCTAGATTGGTTTGTGATGAACGTGATTGTTGTCTTTCTCAATAACCCTAGGTACATATTTATAGTCCGTAGACTTTCTAACGTGGGAATAATCCCAACCGTGCACGAGCCAAATTCTATCTAACCGACACGTATCCTACTATATTTACAGATACACGGGCAAACTAGCCCAAACTTTGTATACAAGGCCGATTCATATATATCTTCCATGTATATTCTTCAAGCCCATCTTAATCGCGGCCCACCTCTGATCCGGTCAAATTCTGGTGATAACACAGTTACACGACTGTTGATGGATATCCATATATAATTCACTATGGCACTCTACCCGGTAAGTGAAGTTTCCGGTAGACGTCATCTAAATGTCAAACACAACACTAGTGCTCCAATGAATTTTATTGTTGTAAGAAGCATTTCCTTTCAGAGGAATAGTCCCATGTCTATTTCATACTCTTCCACACTATTTTGTTTGGCTTGTGAGTTTTTCTAATAGAGTTGGGGGTTTAATGCAAGTTCATTAACTTTCTTCCGCGGCTAGAAGCTTTTCTAGTGCTGAATCGCACACCTGAGATTGACTCTTTTATTTATCTTTTAAGATAAGTTTGAACACGGGGAGGAGTCTTGAATTTCCAATCAAAAGATCTATTTTGACCCTGGTAAAAGATAAAAGAAGTGTGTACAATAATTGCAAATGATTGATCATACATTACATTATCTGTCAGACAGGGATAAGGAGACTAGTAAAATTGCTTACGAGCAATGGAATCAATGATCCATATGTTACTCGTGTATTCAAATATATGTAGTTAGTTTGAATATTTTGATAGAAAGAAAAAGTCCACAGAAGTCAAACTGAAGTGCAAACACATATAATTTAACTTCTGAAGTTATCTTACATGTGAGCGGATGATGCAATACGGTTGTTATCTAATGATGGACCAAGAAGTACGCATGAAAGCAACTGCACAACGACAAGGAAAATAATGCCAACGGAAGGGGGAAAAATCATGTAGTATTACATAATGAATAAAAGCTGGTGTTAGATACATTATCTGATTGTACACATAAACATATACATCTTGAACATAATGATAATCACACACATACAACCACCTACACAAAAAAAGGGGGCAAGAGAAAATACAAGTCAAACAAATCAGTGGCTTCACAAAAAGAATTTCTACCTAATGTACAGGGTAACATCACAAGTAGGATCTTGCGCCAGGCTAGGAGAGTTGGTCACTCGACTGCGCCCCTGTGGCGACTTTGATGGAACACATCTTCCATGGTGGTGTACGTGAGGCCGCACGCTTGCACTTCAACTCTCTTCTTGAAATTCTCCACATCCATGAAGACATCTGCAATCCTAACTTCTTGCTTCGACGGCTCATATTTATGTGTTCCTGACAAATGATATTCCTTTCTTGCATTCGGCGAGAGCTTCGGTACCAAATTCTCAACCTCGTGTTCGAACTCTGAGGATGTCAACATCGTCAGGACATAATAGCCTCCATATATATCTAGCTCTGGGCTGCAATATCGATTTCCGAGTACTTGATGTAAATAACAATGTCACAACGGATCTTAAATTATGGAGGGGGGTTGTAACATGATCATATACCTCTTGAGGCATTCCTATGCAGTGGAGCCTTCCATCTACCATAATACACAACCAATTACAGGGCTTCTTCCATGGAATGGGCTGCAGACATGCCAAAGAGAATCAATGCTCTAATGCTACCATGGAAGATGAAACTATGGGCAAACACAAGTGAACAATAACTCACCAGATCTAGAATGAGTGCTCTAGCACCGCCGTTTGGCATGGTAGAAAGAGTGGAGACCGGCATGTACAGAGTAGTGTGGAGCGGTGTTGCCCTGTGGTATCTTGGCTTTATGCTAGTAGTGTGGAGTGGTGTTCTGGATCCTATTGACCAGATCTAGAGGAATCTAGTGCTCTTCCTTCTACTCCCATGGCTCTAGTAGATGGAAGAAGGTGTGGGGAGGAAGGCTACCATCTGCTTCAATAAGATCAGGTTCGGTGGCCATCTTGAGCTCATCTGGCTTCTTGTCTTCAACTCTCTTCCGGCCGACCGTGGTGGTGACGGGTTCAGGGCGTCGTCAAGATGGCGGGGAGTTCATCTGCTGCAATCTGGAGTTCATCACATGGTGGCCAAGCTCACCGCCATGATCTAAGTCCATAGAGGATGCTTCGACGACTTTCTTCCAACCTCCATGGTGGAGGCCCTTCAAGGTGGTTCTTGCTGGACCTTCACACTGACAATGGAGTCTCGTTGTTGCCTGTCGGTGGAGAAGATCAAGGACTCGATCGCTTTTGTTTTCTGTTTCAGGAGTCTTTGATGTAAAACTTTAGGACTGCTTTTTATTTTTTTATCTTCCAAGATCCTATTTTAATTTGTACCCACCGCTTATAACTTATGCAGCAACAGGATCTTTCTAGACCCCATCCGTGTTAAAAAAATAAAAAATGCCAACTCTTAATGCGCAACAAACACGAGTCCGCCGATAAGCTTGTTTTTTAAGAGGACATGTGCTACTGCTAGCTTTATCTTGACTGGTACGTTGTATCTTTCATTGTTTGGAGTTTGTCTTTTGTTGAGCGAGCATTGACGGGGATCAATGTGGTGATGTTGCACCTCCACAATTAATAAGTAGCAGGTGCATTTGTCTGATGTCCATCATCAGCCCACTGAGCCATGGCCAGTCTCATCTCGTCGGCCCTATACAAACCGACCAGTGTGCCATTGCTACTACAAGCAGAGAAGTTGCCAGTTTCTGCTAAAAACACATAGAGTAGTGTAATTCCAACCTTGATCTGCGTCCACCATTCCGGGCCGGCCAAGACATGGGTGGAAATAGAAATACTGTCGCCGACGAGAAGCCGCACGCGGTGTGCGTGCCGTTCCCGGCGCAGGGACACATCACTCCGATGATGAAGCTGGCCAAGGTCCTCCACTCCAAAGGCTTCCACGTCACCTTCGTCAACACCGAGTACAACCATCGACGCCTGATCCGCTCCCGCGGGTCCGGCGCGGTGGCGGGCCTCTCGGGCTTCCGCTTCGCCACCATCCCCGACGGCCTGCCCCCGTCCGACGCCGACGCCACACAGGACCAGGAGGCCCTCTGCTACTCCACCATGACCACGTGCCTCCCCCACCTGAAGAAGCTGCTCGGCGGGCTGAATAATAGCGCGGACGGGGTGCCGCCGGTGACGTGCCTCGTGGCTGACAGCATCATGAGCTTCAGCCTGGACGCCGCGGCTGAGCTCGGCGTGCCGTGCGCGCTCTTCTTCGCTGCTAGCGCCTGCGGTTACATGGGGTACCATAGCTTACCCTTTCTAATAGACGAGGGCCTTGTTCCTCTCAAAGGTATTATAAGCTTGCGACAAAGTATGTTTATAGTAGTATCTGTCATACTCATACTATCGTGTCTTCTTTGGCGAGCTGAGCAGACAAAGAGCAAGTGACGAACGGGTACCTGGACACGCCGGTGCCGCAGGCTCTCGGGATGAGCAAGCACATGCGCCTCCGAGACTTCCCGTCCTTCGTCCGCACCACGGACCGCGGCGACATCATGATCGAGTTCGTATTGCACGAGCATCAGCAGGCGCGGCGCGCCGCCGCTTTCATCGTCAACACCTTTGACGAGCTAGAGGAGCATGCACTGGACGCCATCCGTGCCACGCTGCCCGGCCCGGTCTACACCATCGGCCCCCTCAGCTTGCTCGCCGAGCAGCTGGTCCTCGATGACGGCAAGCTCGCCATGATACGCCCTAGCCTGTGGAGAGAAGATCACTCCTGCCTGGAATGGCTCCAAGGCAGGGAACCCCGGTCCGTGGTCTACGTCAACTTCGGGAGCATAACCACCATGTCGAGCCAAGACCTGGTGGAGTTTGCGTGGGGGCTGGCCAGCTGCGGCTACGACTTCCTGTGGATCATCAGGAACGACCTCGTGAAGGGCGATGCCGTCGTGCTGCCTCCCGAGTTCCTAGAGGCGACCGAGGGCAGGCGGCTCCTGGCGAGCTGGTGCGAGCAGGAGGCCGTGCTGCGCCACGAGGCAGTGGGCGTGTTCCTGACGCACTGCGGGTGGAACTCCACGTTGGAGGGGCTCAACGCCGGGGTGCCCATGTTGTGCTGGCCCTTCTTCGCCGAGCAGCAGACCAACACCCGCTACGTGTGCATGGAGTGGGGCGTGGGAATGGAGGTCGGCGACGATGTTCGTCGGGAGGTGGTTGGGGATAGGATAAGGGAGGTGATGGGAGGAGGCGATATGGGGCGGGAGATGAGGCGGAAGGCGGCGGAGTGGAGTGAGATTGCTGCCCGTGCCACCACACAACCTGGTGGCAGGTCCCTGGCCAACCTCGAGAGTCTGCTCAAGGATGTACTGTTGATGGGTCGCCTGCCGGCCAGCAACAAAGCATGATTGATCGCCCCACCGTCCCCACCAGCTTGCCGCTCACCTGCCATGGCATGATTAATTAAGTCTGATAAAATTTCTCTTGTTGTTGGTGTTCTTGGAAATTATGCAAATTGGCTTCAGGAAAGGATCATGCACATATATGCGTTCTTGATTGGGCATTTGGGTTGGGTAAGAACTTTTTCTAGGTACCACAGTTTGTCTGTACTCAATACAGAGTCGTGAAAATGATGGGGCGATCACGATCGGCCATGGACTCATGCAGAGCACCATGTTGACCACCTGCGGTGGCATGTCCGGGTCGTCCTCAAACACGTCCGGCCCGTGCTGGTGATACTGAGCTTCGTCACCCCCTTACATGTAGCAGATAGTCATAATAGGTTAGCAAAAGGATGATCTCATTGAAGAAGCAATATCCTTTAGCATGACCCATGAGTCTTACTTATCACCCAATGTCTTCTCCATCGCATCCATAGTACATTACCATGTTACACCGACATATGAATGTAAGGTCCAGGAAGAACGACAATTTCATAAGAGCCCAACTACTCACATCGGCATGATCGAGGATGCCCTCACTCCACCTCATGGCTCTATTTGTAGCTGGGGATGGAATGGTGGGTGAAGAAACTTGAATATACTACCAGCATAATCTGTGACAGCCCGATTTGTACTTGTGTTCGAACTATCAGATTGTGATATGCATGCACCCAAGTGGCAAACTGCTAGCCCAAGACATAAACATGGCTAAGAGTGATCAACTTCCCTATCTTATATCCACCAGTGTTTCTACAACACTTCTCCGATAGTATTTATCGCAGCATATGGGTGTTCCCAAGACTCGATGGCATAATAAGAAAAGCAATAACCAAGTGAAGTATTGAGTTGAACACTACGAGCTCAAGCACCATGATTGCTACACTGTGCTTGTTCTTGGCATTGGCACAATGTCAAGTCCATGTCATTGTCTGCTTGTGATTGTGCATGCCATTGCCTGCTTGTGCTTGTGCATGCCATTGCCTGCTTGTGCTTATGCATGCCATTGCCTGCTTGTGATTGTCCATGCCATTGCCAACTTGTGCTTGTGCATGCCATTGCCTGCTTGTGTGTGTGCATGCCATTGCCTGCTTATGATTGTCCATGCCATTGCCTGCTTGTGCTTGTGCGTGCCATTGCCTGCTTGTGGTTGTGCATGCCATTGCCTGCTTGTGATTTTCCATGCCATTGCCTGCTTGTGCTTGTGCATGCCATTGCCTGCTTGTGCTTGTGCATGCCATTGCCTACTTGTGCTTGTCCATGCCATCGCCTTGTTGAGCTCGACATAGCTTCCTTGTGCGTGTGCAGAACTGACCCTTCCTGGAATACTTCTCGGACGGGCCCATACTGGATGCTGTCGACTATGCCGTCCGTGTGCAGCTGCGTGATCCCAACGTAGCGTTCATGGAAACCCACCAGCAGATCACAGCACCGAGGCGCCACGCCGGCCGTCCTGTTGACCTGGGGAACGCTGCCAATCCGCGTTTGCCGGCATTCTTCGTCCAGGTGGAGAGCTAGGACCTCCGTGCCCTCGCTGTCCCGCCGTACATGGAGCAGCCGCTCATCGGGAAGTACAAGCTCAAGAACAATGGGCCCATGTGAAGGTCTACTTCTACTAGGGCGACCGTTGCGCCTGGAAGGTGCAGCTGCAGTGGACAGGGCAGCGCGTCGGGTTCATCAAGTCCTGGAGCGATTTCTGCGCCAGGATTTTGCTGCACGTCGACGACACGCTCGTCTTCACCCCTCAGGACGACGGTTTCAAGGTCGCCGTCTTCAGGAAGGAGACGTCCTACTCCAGCGTCTTCGGCTGCAACAGGCACCGCGATGGCCATTTTGCTGATCCTCGCCATTAATGATGAGGACATCCCTACCACAATACTACCTCCGTCATCGCAAGATGAAGATGAAGCTGCTGTGAAGCTCAAGTCCAATGAAGTTAGGATTGGACCTATTACACGGGCTCGTGCGAAGCTACTTAAACAACAGGTGAACTTGTTCCTAAACGATACTTTGATTGATGAGAACTTTATACTGCCTAAGTCCTGTTACTTATGTATGATCAGGTATGAAGAGGAAACAAGCATCGCACGAGGAGGAGAGGAGCAGCTGGACGTGAAGATGGACGTGAAGCTGGACATGGAGCTGGACATGAAGATACCTCATGGACGCGCGAGGGAGGAGCGGGAGGCATGCGCGAGAGGAGACGACATAATCCAGGCCGGTCCAGCATCCGGTCAGATCGGCCGCCACGCCGGCGCGCCAGGTCCCTGGCCCGGTCCAACCGAGCGGCACGCCGGATCCGTCCCGGCGCCGACCGGGCGCTACGTTGATGCCAACCGGGAGGGTTACTGTAGAGCACTTCCGCCACCCGGTCAGTACCCGGCGCCAGGTCCGGTTTGAACCGGACCGGCCGGTCCCAGACCCGGTCGACCGGCCCCGCACCGACCGAGTCCGAGTCTGTCTCGACCAGATCTATTCTGGGTCGGTTATTTTCGTACTTTTTTCACCTGAGGTCGTCCCGGACGCCTATATAAGTGTCCAGGACGCCCCCAAAGTTGCTTTCGACCACGTTTAAGATAAACCCTAGTTCATAGTTGATTCCTTTGCAACTCTATTGAATCCCTACACCATATTGCATTGATTTGGTGTAATCTCCGAAAGTCTTGTGTGATCTGCTGTTCCATTGGGAATTAGAAGGTTGGAACTTACTGCTTCGTGGTCGGCGGCTACGTGCGCAACTGTGTGGAGTTGCGAATATCTTGCAGGGTTGAGAGCTGTTGCATTGGCGACAGGGACCAATCGAGAGATCTCATTGCGTCATACAAGTTATCATCCACTTCATCAAGTTATCTCCGCTGTGTTCGCCCCGTGATCATCATCATCACCGTTGCTTACTGAGAAGATCGGGCCACCCCATATCATCTTGGTATCAGATTTCAGCGTTTCCTCGGTAAGCCATCGACAATCCACTCCATAGTTGAGTTGTGAGTGTTTCCTATCCAGAAAAAGCCAAAAAAAAATTAGGGTTAGGGTTTGCCATAGCCTTAGATTGCACTAATTTCGAGTTTTAGTTGCTTTTGGTAGTTATTTTTGCGTATCTTTTTCTTCCATCTAGTATTGTTAGGGTTTGTGTTTCCGCTTTTATCTAGAGTCAGTTTTTGTTGCTCCGAGTCCACATAGCATACAGTGTGTTTATCCAAACCATAGCCACAACCTTTCGATAAAATTGACTAGGAACTTCCCTAGAAGAGACTAGTTTTACCGCTCGACAGGTTACTCATTAGGGTTTTGGTGCTTTGCGTTATCTGTTGGCCGTGTTATCAAGGAGTTGAGTCATAAAATAAATAAAAAACAGAAATTTGAAAAGAAGCAAAAAGAGCTACATAGCTGCGTGTTATACAAAAAGAAAATCCAAAAAGAAAAGTGAAGTGCTAGTAGAATCAAGTGAAGGCCTAAGTTTTCTTTACTGCACCTGTAGTTGAGCAATCTTGTGCCTGTTAAGTTGAGCTTTGCTAGCGTCTCTCGAGTGTATTGCAACTTTTCCTCCATATAGTTGCATTGCCACATTTATCGCCTTGTGTGAGTATCATTGGTTGTCTACGGTCAGCGCTAGAGCTTGTTATTGGTGCAAATAGGTAGCCCACCTACAGCCCCACATATACCCTGCTTTGTCGTGCGTTTGTTCTTATACCCTTGATATTCGCTTCGCTACATCCGTGCACTAGTCATCACTACAAGTGGTAAGCAATACTAATTCACTTTGGAGCGGTAAGATTTCCTTTTCTTATCAGTTTTGCGTGAGTTGTGAGAGTACCACCATATATATTTGTTTTAGTACGTGCACTAACATACTAACCATGTCTGCTAGTGATGAGAAAATTGTTAACCAGGAAAACAAGAATTCCGCTGATTTGATGACATGGAGGGAGTATGAGGCTCTTCGTAATAAGATGCGACGTGAATTCCGCACTCAGGATGATGAGCTTAGGGGGATGGTCCAAGGGATCTCCCAAAAGCTGGATGCTACTAATGCGACCGTCACCACAATGCGAGATCAAATGACGGATATCTAGCGCAGTCTTCAAGATTTGCAACTAGCTGTTGGTAATCTCACTCAACAACAACAACAAGAAGACGAAGACGAAGCAGAAGATGAAGCACCTAATGCTAATCGTGGTGCAGGGCATGGTAATCGTCCTCGTGGGTTTGCTGAACTCCGACATCCAGGTCGTGGGTTTGAGGAAGAAGATGGATTGGGTAAGCCCAAGTTCTCCATACCCAAGTTTGAAGGAGGTGCTGATGTTGAAGAATACCTCACTTGGGAGCTGAAAATTGAGAAGTTATGGCGCTTACATAATTACACTGAAGATAGGAAGATCAAGCTTGCTTCTTCCGAATTTGATGGCTATGCATTACGTTGGTGGGATGGATTTGTTCGTGCTCGCGAAGAAGATGGTGAGCCGCCTATTATCACATGGCGTGCAATGAAGGCGGCAATGCACGATCGTTTTGTGCCCGCTAATTATTTGCGGAATATATATGATAAGTTGACCCTATTGAGACAAGGTGTGAAGACTGTTGATGAATATAACATGGAGATGGAGATGCTTATGCAGCGTGGCCATGTCCGTGAGTCACTTGAGATGGCAATGAATCATTTTCTCAATGGGTTGAAGTATGATATCAAAGACACTGTTCGTCATTACAGTTACACCACTATGAATGAGTTGCTACATCATGCAAGAGAAGCTCAATCACAGTTGGCTCACGAAGCTAAGGTTAAAGGCTGTGCTACGGGAGCTGGTCGCTTCACGCCTCGGGCGCCCCCATCTACGGCGCCGGCGCCATCTACGCGCTCAGCACCTTATTCTACTCCGCCTAGCAAACCGGTCTCCAATGTGTCTGTTGACGTCAGAAACCCCCTGGCGGGCAGAGACGGTCAACACGGTAGAGCCGGGAACAACTAGGGCTGCGGCTGGCCCCAGTCCCTCAGAGCGACGGCCCGCAAAGCCTCCTGGTCGCACGCGCCGATGTTTATCACAAGGGCGTGCCACCCGACCTATACCCGGTCAGGAAGGTGTGGATGATGCCTCGCTTAGTTTCTGCGCAGGGCACACACGTAAACATTAAATACGAGCCTCGATCGGCTCTCGGGTTATCCCGTGAATCGGCTCAAAGAGCCGATCCACCCATGATTCGGACGAGGTGTCCGAATATATGGTGGTCCTGCTTGATCAAGGTAAAGCTAATGAGATCTACGACGATTTAGGGTTTTCACCGCATAATCGGATCATCCTACTCAGGATTGGGCCTCGCGCTCGCGCACGGTGACCATAAGCCGATCCTAGACAGGGCCTAAAAACCAACACGAGGTTGATCCCCGGAACATCCGTTCTAGGACTAGCAAACGCCACCCTACACGCCGCCGGATCCTCCGACCCCTTGTAAGGCCTAACTATTGCGGATGTTAAACTAATCCTTGATGAACAAGGAGTAACCGTAACGGATCAGATCTACTAAACTATGATCAAGCGGGGTGCCGCCCCTACACCTAAGATAGGTGTAAGGGCGGCTAGACATGCAAGGGTTGCACTACGAAAGCATGTAATATGAAGAACAATGCTAACCCTAACATGTCTAAGATAACTACGTTGCTCGCCATCAAAAAAGGCTTCAGTACGAGCAACGCATGAACAACGTGGGCAGGCTTGTGCTGCCTAGATCGCAAGATGCGATCTAGGCAGCATGATGCTTACCGGTAGAAACCCTCGAGACGAAGGAGTTGGCGATGCGCCGAGATTTGTTTGTGGTTGAACGTTGGTTGTTGTTTATTCCATAAACCCTAGATACATATTTATAGTCCAGCGGACTTTCTAATGTGGGCGTGCACCAAACCGTGCACGAGTAAGATTCTAACTTCTAAACTAAGATGCGATCTAATATGTTACAGATACACGGGCAATTAAGCCCAACTTGGTATAAAAGGCCGATTCACGTATTCCTTCTATATATATATATTCTTCGAGTCTATCTTGATCGCGGCCCACCTCTGACTTGGTCAAATCCTGGTGATAACACATGCCCCCCTGGTTTTGGAAATGACATTTCCAAAATCATTATGTTCTTTTTTCGTCGGGTCATGTCGTGGCAGAGCAAAACTGCCGCAGAATCTTCCATCATTACGCCTCGTCTCCTGGGCTTCTCTGTATGAATTGTCAATTTCGGCATCACGTCCTCGAGAACCGTCATGGCATTAAATCTCCACCACACTCTCTTTATTTATCTGTGCCAAACGGCTCACCACTCCATCCCCTTGCTCGCTCTCGTTTACCAAACCAAAAAACCCTTCTCTCCCGCAGCCATGTCTTCCTCTTCCTCCTCCGCTTCGGGCACCTCTCTCCAACCGTTGCCGAAGAACAAAGAAGAGGACGATCTCCGCTCCGGGCGCACCCCATCTCCTCTGACAAGGAGAAGAAGGGAGGAGAAGCGGAGAGGACCAAGGCCTCCCCCTCCGCCAGGCTCCCGCCGAAGAAGCGCTCCCGCATGTGGGCGGACAGCGAGGACGACGATGATGACGAGGAAGAAGAAGATGAGGAGGAGGAAGATGATTCCTCCGCCTCCATTGGGTATCCTCCAACGAAGTGCTTCCGCGGGCCGGGCGGATAGCGAGGACGATGATGATGACGAGGAGGAGGAGGAGGCTCCAGCCGACGGCCGGGGCAGCAGCGGCGAGGAGCTTCTCGGGAGCAGCGCCGACGACCTCGACGACGGCGACGATGAGGACAGCGACGACTAGTAGAGTAGGACTAGCGGTAGCGGTGCACTAGGCACTAGATCCCTCTTTTGAGAGCCATCGGCTCTTCTTGTAAAGCTGCTCCTTTGAATTAATGAGAATTGTTCTTCCAATTTCTCCTTTCATTAATCCAATTTCCATCCTCCCGCTTGCCACACCAAGACCGATAGTGACGAATCGGGTTATTATTGTTTTTCTCGACCGTGGCGTTTTGCAGTCCCGCAGCCGATGACTATTCATCGGTTAATTTGAGGAACCAATCTCTTCTTTTCTTGCAGCACCAGCACGGTCCAAACCTCGTACCAGACGACGGCTTTTCCTCCCTGAGACGATCATGATGCAATAACAGCCGAGGTAACTCCAACCGGCTCTTAAAAACAGGGCACCTACACGCCTGTTGCCCCCCGAGTCTCAGCCAAGGCAGAACAGAGACGAGGATACACAAAATAGCTGTATGGACCTGGGCTTGATCGTGTCTGAGGGAGCTTCTTATGCAGAGCCAGCCGATTTGAACATAAATCGGCTTCTCAAAGCAGAGAGCCTTCAAGGTGAGCTGCCCCCCGAGCTTCTTCAGTTCTTGCCGGATAGATCGGCTCCTTTCCTTTGGTGGATCTGATGCGATCCATCCTTGACCTGATCTGTACGTCCAGGCTGCTCTTGGTCTTGTCCTTGAAGAGAGGATCCGAGCTCTTAAGCTACTCCATTAAGGAGTTCTTTCATTAAAACCCTCTTCGTGCTCCATTGACCCTCTGATCGTGACAGTTATCCCTCTTGAGTCGATGGCCATGCATCGGCTTTCATATCCTTAAGTCGATGTCTGCTGCATCGGCTGTGCTCGAAAATTTTCGAATTTTCAGAAATTTTTTTTTACGGCCGACTAGTGCATCGGCCCCCATATTCCAATACCCATCACCAAAGGATGAGACGCTTCCATTGCATATCCTCGTGTTCTATCCACCGGGTGCCCCCGAGCCGATTCTGTCAAGAGAATTGATGGTATCGGCTCCGTTGGATAACATGTTGAACCCGAGCGCAGAATGGTGGGTGAGGATAATTTTGGCTGATTGCTGGAATCGGCCTCCACGTTGCTTGTTCGGTGAAGGTTTTGTAAGTTCCCTTCATAAATTTTTTGGGGCCGATCACAAGGATCAGCCTCGCCATGTTTGCTTCTTGACGTGCTCTTGCTACTCGTTCAGGCCGGTAGATAAAACCAACCCAATCTCTGACTTCATCATGTTGGTGCGCTTGCTGTCGCCCACCTTGAGTGCATTGTGAAATCGTGGAGCACTAAGCTTTGTCGGAAGAACGAGCACCATGTTTGTGCCAGCCGATGTTTCATCATCGGCTTTCCTTTGCTTGGGGCGCCACTCCATTTTTCGTGGACGACCCTCTTCATCCAGGGTTCGCCGAACCTTCGCAGCCGGATCAGGCCTTGCTTTCCTCAATGTATGCAAGTATAACCTCTCGGCTTCTTCCAGGCCGCGCAATCGTTGAACCTTGCGTTTCCGGGAACGGCCGAGTCCATCGGGGCACCACCTTGGCCGGTGGTACTGTCTTCTTCTTCTCCCTCGTCTTCGAATCTTCGAGATCTTCCAACCGAGGGGACTCAGCTCGTTTGCTCTGTGGTGGGAGAGGTCCTAAGCGCTCGAACACGGACACGTTGGCTGCCTCCTTCTTCTTCCGGTTGCATTCGGGCAATTGCCGATTGTTGGCAATCGGCTCATTCCCGAATCCCAGCGGTGCTCGAAGAAGGGACAATCCCGAGTGCTCGTCCTCGTCGTCTTGCTCCCTTGCCTTTCCCTTGGCACAACGCTCGTGCTCCTCCTCATCGCGATTATGCCGACGATGTCTTCTGGCTTCTCTAGCCAGACGATCTCTTTCATCATCATCGCTGGACCGTCGGCGTTGGTCGTACTGACTCACATACTTGTTGAGGAGGTGATCAGAGAGAGGTCGCTGATATCTTATGTTCTTCACTTCTCCCTACGTTACGTGGCGCTTGCCGTCTTGGCGGAGCCGATCGCGTGGAGCGGCTTCCTCTGTTTCTTTGCTATGAGAGCAGCTGCCCTCATCTCCATCCTTGCCGCCGTGGTGTCCAAGATCTACCATGTTGATATTGCACAGAAACCCGGCTGGCACCTCGCATGGCAAGCATACTCCACCATGTTTACGGCGGGGAAGGGGTGTGTGTCGACCTTCATGGCGTATTGGTTGAAAATCAACCGTCCGTTTTCTATCGCCATTTGGATCTCGCTGCCGCCACACCCTGCGAGTCGTTGGTGGTGTGGGAGAACGTGTTATGCCATTTGCGGTATGGCCTTCCGTTCAGCTCTTGCACCGTGGGGAACTTGTGGCCTTCGGGTACCTTTATATGCTTCTCCGCGAGTAAGAGGTCAAAAATCTGCTCCGTCTTAGTCACGTCGAAGTCGAACCCTTTTGGATGGCCTTGTGGCTTCACCCATTTGCAAGGTCACGGGGCCCGTCGCTCGAGTCCATTCAGCCACTACTACCTCCCGATCTCCCATGGCACCTTCATCTTCGTTCGCCTCAACCACGGTCACCACCCGCTTGAATTTGTCCTGGTAAACATCCGGGTGGCGCTGTTCATACGCCGTCGCCTTCGCACCATGTGCGCTAACGAAGGGTAGTCTCGCTTGGGAGGCCACGTCCTTGATTGATGATGAGAGACCCACCACCGCCAACTCGATCGCTTCTTTTTCACTTATACGAGCCGAAAAGCATCGGTTCCTAATGGTCTCGAAGCGCCGGACGTATTCCGCCACTGTCTCCCCGCGCTTCTGTCGTACTTGCGCTAGATCGGCAAAACCAACATCGGAAGCCTCTGAGTGATACTGCTCATGGAACTGCTCTTCCAACTGCTTCCAAGTTTGGATGGAGTTCGGTGGTAGCGATGTGTACCACCCGAAAGCCGATCCTGTGAGGGACTGTGAGAAGAACCTCACGCGCAACTCATCTGACGCTGAGATCGTGCCCAGCTGTGCCAAATATCGGCTCACATGCTCGATGGAGCTGGACCCATCCGATCCACTAAACTTTGTGAAGTCCGGGAGCCGATATTTGGGTGGCGGCGGGATCGGTTCGTAGCTGTTGGGGTACGGCTTGGTGTAGCCGAACGCCTTCCTTTTCGGCATCATGCCGAACTGATCTTTCGAATTGCACAAATCTGATCCGCTGTGATGGCCGAAGGTGTCGAACCCCGAGGATTCGCCGGGGTGGCATACTTAACCGGCCATGCTTGCTTTTCCGGTTCTAAGCCAACCTGCAGGAGCTGGGCTTTGGAGGTTTGTCGGGGTGGCGTACTTAGCCAGCCACGATTGCTTCTCGGGATCGGCTCTCGACGTTCCTCCTGCCGTTCCAGAGGCCCCTGATATTGCAGCCTGGTTCGAGAGTGCCCAGGCGTTGCAGTCCGGTACGTATGCGCACGAGTATCCGGGCGGGATCTCCTTGGGTGCCTCAGGTAGGAATTGGTAGTCACTAGGTGACATAGGCATCCCAAATGGGCCTGCCGAATATAGTACCCGGGGTTTATTGAAGGCCCACTACCCGAAGAATAAGAAGATTCGGAAGCCCAAGATGTATTTAAGGAAAAGATAGAGTTGTAATAGGAGAGTGTTATTTGTAATCCGGCGGGATGAGTTAGAAACCGTCCCGACTCTGTAACTTGTACAAAACGAAACCCTCGGCTCCACCTCTTATATAAAGGGGGAGTCGAGGGACGAAGAGATCATCGAATCATTGTCTGCAAACCCTAGTTTTCATATTCGTCGAGTACTTTTCGGCTGAAACCTTCGAGATCTACTTGCCCTCTACTTCTAACTAAACCCTAGCCTACAATCCATAGGCATTGATAAGTTAATCCCTTGTCAATTGGCGCCGTCCGTGGGAATTAGAGGCGTAAGGATCCGATCTCGATGGCACGTTCAAGATCTTCGACATCGTCAACCGGAAGCAACACTATGGATCGAGGTAAACAGATCGCCGCCGGTCTTGTTGATTTTGTTCCTCACCCACCCTCCCGTTTGGATGCATATGCGTATCCGGCGGAGCCCTTGGAGATGACGTTCGGAAGGTTCCACTTTCGCGTCGAGAAGGAAGGATCGTATCGTGTCGAAATTCCGATTTCGTCGGGATCGTCGGCGGTCGATTCTGATTTTTCAAGCTATGCATCGTCAACCGAGTCGAAGAAGAAACTTCGGCAACACGTTACGTCAGCATCGAGCAAGAGAGAAACTCGCCAAGACCTTCAAGCAACGCATCGTTTGAGTCATCCGCGGACTCATATATAAGCGATGGCTCAAGCGATGTCGACAGTTACGACTTCATCGACAAATCTCTCACAATGGGCAAGGTCTTCATCAATCTCAACAATGATGTCACCGAACCCAACATAGATCTGAGTACAAAATATCATCAGATTTATGCTATCGAAAATCAAGAGGAAACATCGGAGGCTTTCGACGAGTTGGGAAATCCTTTTGTCGATCCCTCATATCTAAGGAGAGGTATGGGCACTAAATATGTCGGGCCCACACCACGCGTCGAGTCCAACTTCCACAGCAGCCCGGGATAGAGCGGCAAAAGCCATAGATGGTTCGTAACCAATGACGACAACAGCTACAGCTCAAGAACTCGCAAGCTTATCAATATATGCTCGCACGAACCGCCCGAGAAATAGAAAAACAGACATACCTGAGTTGAACAGAGAAAGGAGGCAGCTTCTCGCATCCAGCAGAGAAGGGCAGATCTAAGTGGACAATCTAGAGTTTCGGGTGATAGCCACAGGGAGGCTCTGAACAGAGGAAGATCAAGGTTACAACACATACCCGAGCGTAAAGAGAGTACTTGGTTCAAAACCTCGACATGTCTTTTATGTCGATAGATACAAGAGGAAATATTATCCCTAAGACACCGTAAGCCGGGTATATGGCGACACAAGCTTACATCCTTGCATCCAGTGCCACCCCCAGGAGATCCAAGGGAAACATTATACAACATGGCATTGGCAGGGGTTGGAGCTATGGGGACAGCTGTTCGTAGCAACGCCTCCCGAAGGAGCGGCAAGGCAAAATAGTCCACGACCCGCGGCAAGAACGGCGGCAGCTCCGAAGGACCAAGTGGAGCAAGAGACACAGGAGTACAAGCAAGGGTCGATAGAGCAAGGCAAAGCGTAAGAGATCATCGGCAGTCCCCGGAGCTTAATGACGAGGATATGTGCGGTCTACCGTGCTTCACGAGAAGAGTCCGAAAACTCGAGTCCCCTCAGATTCAAGTTACCCGATCACTTCAAAAAGTTCGACGGCCCGCAAGATCCGGAGGATCGGTTAATTGATTACCTCGAGACGGTGAAGCTAACCGGAGGAACTAGAGCAACAGCCATGCAAAGTATTCAGGTGCACTTAAGTGGAGCCGCACGATCTTGGATCAAAAAACTTCCGCCAGATCCATCGACAACTGGGAAAGTTTCGAGGACGTATTCGTCAAGAACTTCAGGTCCACATGCAAGAAGCCTCGCGTCGTTAGAAGAGCTGAGGGCGTGTCGACAAAAGCCGATGAGTCAATGAGAAAATACATCCAAAGGTGGAACATCATAAAAAACTCGGCAGTAAAATATATCCGACGAGAGAGCAATAGATGCGTTTGTCGCAGGAATCAGGCGTGGAGATTTTGTCGAGGACTTGGGAAGGACCAATCCAAAAACAGTATCCGCGTTGATGGAGATAGCAAATAGATGGGCAGACGGAGAAGACGCTGTCCACAATAAACGACACAGGTCGCCAGAAGAGGACCGTGGTCGAAATTATCAGTCGAGGCGACGATTTCCTCGGCAGTATCCGAGCTATGACGCCCCAGGGCAAATTTCGGCAGGATTTCGAGCAAATACAGGAGGAAGCAACAGAGATGATTATCAGAGAAGCAATGAGCAGCGAAGCGATAATAGGGACGACTCCCGCAACAGACAAAATAGTGGGCCAAGGTTTCCACGACCTTTTGTGTCTCCCGAAGAAATGTTAAATGGACCGTGCCAGATGCATTTTTTCCTCGATAGCAATGGGAAAAGACAGTCAGACACCTGCAGTAAAGATTGTCGAAATTTTCAAGCAATGTTCAGATGTGCGTAAAACGCTCACGCACGAGCAAGCACAGAGAAACCCTCGGGAGCCTAGGAGCGAAGTTCATCTACCGCCACCTCCCGCGATTACAGAGGACAATCGACACCAGCTCAGAATAGCGGCAGCACCCGCACCACCACCCTATGTTGATCCTAACTCCAACGGAGCAGATGTCGATGATTCGAAGGGAAGGCCATCCAATAGAGCTCAAAAAGTAATCTCACGACAGGTGTTTATGGCAGAGAAAATGCCTCCACCAACAGCTTGAGTACCTTAATTGGTCGGACAAGATATCGGCTTCACAATAGCAGCATCATCCGCAGCAAGTTCCTCGACCAGGGCAGCCAAGCACTTATTCTCGCCAGCAGCTATTGCGGGCTTTGATGTTTCTCGAGTATTCATAGATGGTGGCAGCAGCTTAAACCTTATGTATGCAGATACATTGAGGAAGATGAACATATCCTTAGCAAACCTGAAGCCAACGTACACAAGGTTCCACGGCATCACACCAGAAAAACCAAGTTACCCATTGGGAAAGATCAACCTCGACGTTCAGCTTTGGAACCCGAGAAAATTATAGAATCGAGAAATCGGAGTTTGAAGTCGTGGATTTTCCATCGCAATACCACGCTTTGTTGGGACGACCAGCATATGCTAGATTTATGGCAGTACCACACTATACATACCTGTTATGGAGATTGCCTGGACCCAAGGGACCAATCACGGTCAAAGGGAGTTTCGCCTTAGCTGATAAGTGCGACAAGGATTTCCATCGGTTATCAGAAACCTTCGGGATGCAAGCTGAATACTTGGCGTCGAAAAGCATGACCGATTACGACGTATCGCCGTACGTTGGAAGGCCAAACAAAGAATCAACTTTCAACACAGAGAAAAATTCTAAGGAGGTGCAGCATTCACCCGACAGATCCAAAAAGACGACATCCATTGCAAACAACATGGATATCGCATAGGAAAGCGCGCTCGTCGAGTTCCTCCGTGAGAACCGGAAAATCTTCGCATGGTGTCCAGCCGACATGCCAGGAGTACCCGTGGAACTTGCCGAGCACCACCTAAATTTGGATCCAACAAATAAACCAATCGACAACCTTTGCGGCGTTTTCGGAACCAAACCGCAAATCCATGCTATCGAAATAAATCGACTAGAGGAAGCTGGTTTTATCGTAGAGATATCTACGTAAGCCACATGGGTAGCTAACCCAATGATGGTGCCGAAGAAAAACACGACAGTCCTTCGCATGTGCGTCGACTTCACGTGTCTCAACAAACATTGCCCTAAGGATCACTTTCCCTCCCAAGGATCGATCAAATCATCGACTCCACTGCAGGCTGTGAACGTCTTTCCTTTTTGATGCATACTCCGGTTATAACCAGATCAGATTAAAAGAAGATGATGAAGCCAAAACAGCGTTTATTACACCTTACGGCGTGTTTTGCTACAAGACAATGCCCTTCGGTCTAAAAATGCGGGAGCAACATATCGTAGGATGATGCGTAGTGTTTAGCAACACAGATCGGGAAAATGTGCAAGTATACATCGATGATGTCGTCATAACATCAAAAAAGGGGACAACGCTGATCGAGGATCTCAAAGAAACTTTTGACAACCTCGACAAATTCTGCCTCAAGCCGAACCCGACGAAGTGTTCTTTTGGCGTCCCAACAGGAGAACTTCGGGGTTTCTAGTTTCAGCAAGAGGGATTGAAGCAAATCCCGACAAAATACAAGCCATAGTAACAATGAGGAAGCCAACGAAGTTGAAAGAAATACAAGCAGCTAACCGGGCGAGTCGCAGCTTTGAGCAGATTCGTCGCCGTGTTAGGAGAAAAAGCGTTACCATTTTATGCGCCGATAAAACAAGGAGATAAATTCCAGTGGAACGAAGAAGCCGATAGAGCTTTCGAGGATCCGAAGCGAAAATCTCGACACCACCAATCCCGGTGGCTCCAAAGGAAAAGGAACCTCTCCTGCCGTATATTGCAGCCACACCCCAAGTGGTTAGCACGGTGTTAGTTGTCGAAAGAGAAGAAGAAGGGAAAATCCATGGAGTGCAGCGACCAGCATACTTCGTGAGCGAAGTCTTGTCGCCCTCAAAACAAAGGTACCCTCGCACCAAAAGCTAGCATATGGAGTGTTCACGACAAAGACGAAAATTGCGCCACTATTTTTCGGCACACCCGATCATAGTGGTCAATGAAGCTCCTTTGTCAAATATACCGAACAACCCGTAGTTACGGGTCGTGTCTCCCTTTGGGGAATAGAACTTTCCCTCGGGACATCACGTATGAAAAAGAAAAGCAATAAAGTCGCAAATACTACCGGACTTCATCGCAGAGTGGATGGAGTTGCAAAATACAGGACCCCCGCATTTATCGAGAACCCGGACTATGAACTTTGATGGGTCCAAGAGACTAGAAGGGGCCGGCGCAGAGTAGTACTCATATCACCCGAAGGCGACAAGTTGAAGTACATCCTTCGGATGACGTTCCCTAACGCGTCTAACAATGAAGCAGAATATGAGGCTCTCATACACGGGATGAAGATGGCGAAAGCCTGCGGAGCAACTCGATTAAAAATCTTTGGCGATTCACAGCTGGTAGCTCAGCAAGTTATGAACCAATGTGACGCAGTCAATGATAGCATGATGGCATACAAGGAGGTGTACAATGAGCTCGAGAAGTTGTTCGATGGATGCGAAGTAAATCATATTAGTAGATTGAGCAACGACGAAGCCGACGTTCTGGCAAACATCGGGTCGCAGTGCCTTGCAGTCCCACCAGGTGTATTTTGGGAAGAGATAACAGAGAGATCCACTGAGTCGACAAAATCAAAAAAGAAGGAGAAGAAACCTCTGGGGCTACCAAGGAGAAGCAAGAGGAAGAAGAAGAAGAGCAAGACCTGGTCATGGTAATACGTATACCATGGATGCAGCCATACATATCATATATACTCGGAAAGAAATACCCGACGATCCAAGCCGAGGCAAGGCGAGTAATTCGACGCTCCAAAGCTTTCACAGTGGTTAAGGGAGAATTATATAAGAGAAGTATTTCAGGCGTCTTGCAAAGGTGCGTCACACCCGAAGAAGGAAGAATAATTCTGAAGGATGTACACGAAGGAATATGTGGCCACCACGCAAGTAGTCGAGCTATCGCAGCCAAGGTTTTTCGGGCAGGATTCTACCGGTTAACAAGCAATTGAGGATGCTAAGGACATAGTACGAACTTGCGACGCGTGTCAAAGGTTTGCCGCAAAACCTCACTCTCCAAGCAGCAGAGCTAGCACCAATACCTTTGTCGTGGCCCTTTGCACAATGGGGACTCGATATGGTGGGCAAGTTACACAAATCATGGCCAGGAGGAAAGGAGTACATGCTAGTAGCCGTCGACAAATTTACAAAGTGGATAGAAGCGAAGCCGATAAATTCACCGCACGGAGCATCCGCAAGAAAATTCATACAAGGCCTCGTCTTCGCATTTGGAGTGCCCCACAAAGATCGTCACGTACAACGGCAGCAATTTCACATCCAATGAATTCAAAGACTATTGCAAAGAGGTGGGTATCAAGCTGAACTTTGCGTCGCTTGCACATCCTCAAACCAATGGGCAAGTCGAGAAAGCCAATGGCATCATCCGCAATGGCATCAAGAAACGTCTCGTTGGGACCTTTAGAAAAAGCTCGACACACCTGGCCTGAAGAACTACCAAGTGTGCCGTGGAGCATCCGAACAACACCAAATACGGCGACACAAGAAACCCCGTTTTTTCTAGTCCATGGCGCGGAAGCAGTACTTCCAATAGAAATAGAGCACGACTCCCCTAGAGTCACAGCATATGATGAAGAAGCGTCAAAGACAGCATTGGAAGACGATGTAGATGCACTCGACGAAGCTCGAGACGAAGTACTATCTCGGGTAACCAAATATCAACAGGACTTGAAGAATTACCACAGTCGACGTTTGCGGCCAAGATCTTTTCAGGTGGGCGACCTAGTTCTTCGGCTCACGCAAAAAAGTCATGAAAAACTCGAGTCACCATGGCTTGGCCCTTACATCGTCACGGAAGTAATCGGAGGAGGAGCATACAGAATAAAGGACAAGAAGACAGGGGTGGAGGAGCCAAACCCCTGGAACGTGGCGCAACTTAGGCGGTTCTACGCCTAGAGTCGAAATATAGTCCTTGTAAAACTTCAATGTACCGAAACGCCCGCGAGTTTTCGGACGCACTCTTTTCCTTTTTCGGGGCACCGAGTGGGGCCGGAGAAGGTTTTTAATGAGGCGGGCTCGCGGTGCTGCAATATAATAAAGATAGTGGCCATATCACCTTTCTTCTTTATCAACATGACCAAAGTCACTGCTCCGACGAATTCCAATATAGTTCATCGACAAAAGAAAAACCTTACCTTGGTATTCAAATACCTCGTGAGTCAATAAAAATACAAAATAGTACTCAATAAAAGCTCGGGGGCTCATATTTGCCTCAAATATATAAATGCCTTGGTTCACAACCTCGCAAATATACAAATATAGTAAAGAGTCACCGAAACACTCGGGGCTAGACAGACATAGAAATATAATGGTCGCTTTACAATATAGTCATGGATTACAAAGAAGAAATATCTACAAGAAAAAAAATAACTAGTCTTGATTCAATATGTCATCAAGAGTAACTCTGTCCTCCTCAGGAGCAGCACCAAGAAAATCGGCATAATGGCCATCGGCAAAAAAGTCGGCATCCATCCGAAGCAGGTCCTCAATCATTTCTTCGGCTACAGGCGTAACCTTCGTGTTAATCCCGTCAACACCAACTCACCGACGTTTTACCTTTTGGTGAACCTTCTCGACAACCCGGGTAAGGTCAAGCTTCGAGTGGCAGTATCCGGAGCATGATAAGAGCAAACCGGCACCAGCCTACCGCTTGTGCTTTGACAAAGTCATGGATACCGCGAGCATCCTTGAACTTTTCCATCAATTCAGGAAGAGTTTTTGGTTGGACATTCCGAGGAAACATGGAATTGTAAACCATGGATAAGGATTTGGTACGTAAGTGAAGGAAATCACGGGTTTGAGAGGTGCGATCTTGAAATCCGGCAATTTGGCGGGTCCTCTCCGGAGTAGCCCAAAACAAAGAACCATGGTCCAAGGAAAGATTAACAAGGAGGTTTGTCCTAGCGTTTACCCTCTCTTCCTCAGCAAGAACATCAATAAAGGCACCTATCAAAACAACGAAAGGAAAACCTCTAAGAGACAATAGCATGAAGATGAAAGATATTACAGATGAGACAAACATACCCGACATATCCGCACCGGCTTCATTCATTAATTCGAGCATGAAATTTTCTCGAGTGACCGCCTTTTCAGCCTCTGAAGCAAGCAATCTCTTTAGCAGCCACAGCCTCGCGAGCTTGCCGAAGGGCAACTTTTTCGGCTTCGATGACTTACGAGATTGCTCCATCATCACAAGTGTTTGCTTCTTCGCATACCGAAGTTGTTGTCGAAGCTCATCCAATTCTTGCGACAAGGTATCATCGACAGAGCAAGCATCGTAATAGCTCTCTTCGCGTAGGAAGAAGGCGAAACATTGGAAGGAGTGGAAGTTGGAGTATAGTTATCAAATATCAACTGAAATTTAAACAGACAACATCAAATAACATGCAAAGATAGAGTTCTTCATTAATCTCTTGGGAATAATTACAAGGGCATTACAAAGGAGCTAAGGAAATACGTGTCGCCAAATAACTACTTTGGCGACAAGAGCAAAAGAAGCAAAAAGAAAAACAGAGGCATGCAACTAGACCTCCGGCCTTGACGAACTAGGAGTCGACGCCGGTTTAATCCCAAGATAGGCCAAGATCTTCTTTGTGTTGGGCTTGGCTGCCTTCATCAGCGATCGCCATCTTGATTGCTCAATCTGCTCGGTGTCGCCAACTTTCATCCAGTCAATAGCCTGTCCACTGTCGCAACCAACGCGACAGTTGTTTTCAACAAAGAACCTTCATATTTTCTTGGCGCACTTTTAGTCCAAGGTCCTCCGATGTATTGAACATCTTGGCGAGGTCAAGGAAAGTCGAAGGTTCCTCTTTCTTCGGGAAGAAATAGGGGAACAACGCCGACAAAACCGCATTGGCATTGGCCACGCCTTCACGAATTTCACGCCCATGCAACTCCAAAAGAGAGAGTGCGTCAAGAAGAGGGTCATTGACGGGATTCTCCAGATCAAAATCCTGGTCTGTTTGGGCTGCCACATGAGACAAAACATTAGTCGAAAACCAAGAATACAGGAAATTCAACAAAATAGAAGAAATTGAGGATATTACTCAGCGTACGTCGACTTTGCGACTTCAAACGCTTGATGACCCCTTGCTCACGAGCAGCCTCGTGCAGATTTTTGCTCGTGTAAGGCAGATTCAGCATCTTTGAGCCTTTGCTGCAATTCTTCGACACTAGCGGCCTTTGCTTTGGCATCATCAGCTTCAGCTCTAGCTTCGCTAGCGGCAAGCTCAGCTTTCTTGCGAGCCGTTTCACTTTGCTCGAGTTTTTGAGCAAGTGTCTCGGCACGTTTGTTAGCCTCTGCAAGTTTTTCTGTTGAGATGTGGAAAAGAAAGAGAAGAAAGATGAAAAATAGCGACAGGCAGCAGGAGTAAAAAACCAAGGAAAAACAGCAAGTATAAAAGTCGTTACCTTCGGCTCGCCGGCATACTCGCGGTACCCAATAAATTGGGACCCGATGCGGATAAGATCCTTGATCATAGGCTGTCAAAGAAGAAGAAAAGAAGGGGAAAAACTTCGGCATTACAAAAAGTAAGGGTCCACAAAAGCAAAATAGAGGAAATATAGATCTCGATAAACTTACATCATCCAAGAGCGGCGACGAAGAGCTGCTCAATTGAGGAGGAGGCTCAACGATCATTTCAACCCTTGCCCTTTTTGGCGAAGGGACAAGGGGGCTTGATGGTGGAGTAGTGGTGACGACGTTTTGTTGAGGAGGCGATGTTTCATCTCCTTCAACTAGCGTGTCTGAAACAAGTACAGTACGTGACGTGCTTGTCCGAGGAGCCACGTCAGTGACTGGTACTTCTTCTTCCTCATCACTAGTGAACAAAAAGTCGACAATATAAAAAGCAAGACAATATAAATATTTCGAGTACAAAAAAAGGGGGGAGAGATAAAGTTGACTTACGAGCTGATGAGGGATTCAACATAAGGATCATAAGCTGCCTTCTGATGAGAAGGAACAACTTCTTCAGCCTTAGAAATGCCGTAATCCTCGGCATCTGTCCTTTTCCTATTGTTCTTTGGAGAAACAAGCAGGAGGAAGGGATTCGCGTCGATTCACCGGCCTCGTACTCAACTTCTTCTCATGGGAAGCCGCAGATCTGTGAGAACCCGCGACTTCACTTTCAGGAACAGAAGAGCCTTGAGTATCATCGGCAACGATGGCCATTTCTTCGACTTCTCCACCCTCAGGAAGAGGAGGAAGGGAAGTCATACTAGGATGGTCCTGTAAAAATAGAAAACAAAGGGAAAGTAAAGAGATGACAATACAATGAGATGCAGGAGAAAGTGCGGAACAGGATAAAAACTCGGGAAGACAAAGTACCTTGGGGAGTGGATTGGTGGAGCTGTAAGGTTCCACGCGACTTGAGGAAGGAATTGGGTCTTTGCCCAGTGCGAGAAAGTCTTCGAACCAACTTCTCCAAGTCCTTGGTGGAAAGGTCACCGGAGATTCTCGTTGGCGTCATTTTTACCGTAGTACGTCCAAAGGGGATTTTTGCGAGCCTGAAGAGGCTGCACTCTAATCCTAAGGAAGTAAGCAGTGATTTGAACACCAGATAGCTCCTTGCCTCGAGTGTTTTGAAGCTGACGAATACGAGACATGAGTGCCTCTGTCGCCTTTTTCTCTTCCTCAGAAGCTTCGGCATCCCAAGAACGGCGACGTTGAATTTTGGCATTTCCGTCGAAAGGAACTATGTTGTGCTCAACGGAGTTGGCGCTTTCTTCGTGAATGTAGAGCCACTTTTTGCGCCATCCTTGGACAGAATCAGGAAACTTGACATCGAAATAGTCGACATCGGTGCGAACACAGATAACAACGCCACCGATGTTATAAGTGACGTTGTGGGAGCCATTGCGGCGAAGGCAGAAAAATGCGCTTCCAAAGAGCCCAATTGGGAGCGACTCCAAGGAAGCATTCGCAAAGGGTGATAAAAATAGAAATATGAAGGATGGAATTGGGGGTCAGCTGGTGCAGCTGAATCCCATAAACGAAAAGAAGGCCGCGGAGGAAATCATGGATTGGAGGCGAAAGGCCGCGGATTAGATGGTCAACAAAACTAACCCGGTACTCCATTGGAGGATTGGGGTAGCTTTCTTCGCTAGGAAAGCGGATGGCATCCTCCTTCTTCATAAGGCCGAGCCTCTTCAAGATGTTGGTATCCTGGTTGGAGATTTTCGATCTCTCCCACTCAAGATCCTCGGCGGCCATCTTGGATTCCGGAGTGCCGTGGCGAGTCAGCGCGCGCGCGGTGGCATCAACGGCAATGGGCAGAGCAATGTATGCGAGTGCGGGAAATCGTAGAGAGTTGGGCGCAGGGAAAGTTTTTGCGAAGAGGAACAGTGAGCGGCGCAAGCAAGGGGATGAACGGAGGTTGAAGACAGGTTTATATAAGAATTGAGGGTCGCAGAAGCCGTTGGATGAGGAAATCGTGTGGTGAGAATCGATCTTCTAGATACAAGGGCAAAAAAGTATTTTTACCGAGATAGGCGTTACCGTACGTGCGCCGTAAAAGCGGAGGACGTGTGTCCCCCACTTACACGACGTGTCAACGTGGTGGAAACGATGGACCCACAAGGCAGAAAAACTCGGCCATTGATAGAGTTGAAGAAAATTTGCCAAGGGAAAATATGTCGACAAGAAAAATAAAAGGAGAATGGCGACAGGATGAGTTATTTGAATACTTCGGGAGCCTTTGGTCGAAACAAGTTTTTGCCCAAATGCTCGGGGCTACTTTGACAAAAGTAAAATTTCGAGTATGACAATATAGAAAATGTTGAGCCTACAACCAAGCACAAGTTCTTGGCTGTAGCCTCGGGGCTACTCCCATCGGGAGCGCCGTTCGCGCACCCGATAGATAAAAAAAAAAAAAAAAAGAAGAAGAAGAGAAAGAATATCGGGAGATAATGGCAATATAGCGACAAGGTGGACTAAAATGTTGAGCCTACAACCAAGCACAAGTTCTTGGCCGTAGCCTCGGGTTACTCCCATCGGGAACGCCGTTCGCGTGCCCGATGAAATTAACAAAGGAAAAATAGAACGAAGAAGAGAGTATATTTCGAGTTATAATTAACTCTACATATACTCCCATCGGGAGAGCAATATAAGTCATATTTGGCTCGATAAAATGTGCCATTCCAACAGCCTGAAAAGCGCTCGACAATATATTCTCATAACGCCAAAGTTGCGATCAATTTCTGAATGCCGCAAATTTGCGAAGGTAAGACCCTGCATCTATTCTCGCCGGGCGTGGCATCGCCGAAGACCGCGTCTCGCTACTTTTATCCGTATCAACAGATACGAAGAAAAATCCTAACGGACGCGTTAGGTACTCGATAAATTTGACCGGGACTCGACTGAATGGTAAGACCTTAAGCGGCACCCGTCGAAGTTTACACCAAGCATCCCGAGATCATGTCCAGGGACGTGATTTTGAAGTAGGTTTTTGCGGATTGCCACTAGAGCAGCTTAACTAGTACCCGATCCGTCGATGAACTAGCCCCAACTACCAATATCCCCGTACAATATAGAATTTTATGAGAAGAAGTATAAAAGTTAGAGCTTTCGAGTAAAAATAAACAAAGGAGATTTTCCCCGACTCTACGATTCAAGCAAAATCTCGGGGCTACCGACATAGGCATCCCAAATGGGCCTCGCCGAATATAGTACCCGGGGTTTATTGAAGGCCCACTACCCGAAGAATAAGAAGATTCGGAAGCCCAAGATGTATTTAAGGAAAAGATAGAGTTGTAATAGGAGATGTTATTTGTAATCCGGCGGGATGAGTTAGAAACCGTCCCGACTCGTAACTTGTACAAAACGAAACCCTCGGCTCCACCTCTTATATAAAGGGGGAGTCGAGGGACGAAGAGATCATCGAATCATTGTCTGCAAACCCTAGTTTTCATATTCGTCGAGTACTTTTCGGCTGAAACCTTCGAGATCTACTTGCCCTCTACTTCTAACTAAACCCTAGCCTACAATCCATAGGCATTGATAAGTTAATCCCTTGTCACTAGGATCACCACCAATCTTGTAGACGACGTATGCCGATGAGTTCGGCAGTTCCGGTGCTGCCCATGCGAACGGCTGGGGCTGGAGCGGCATCTCTCCTTTGAAAGTCCCCAGAGCCGGTCCCGACGGGGAGTACCGGTGACTCATGATTTCCTTGACGACGCGCAGAGCGACACGCTCCAAGGTGTTCACCATGCTCTCAGAATGGCGGTGCAGCGAATGAGCCACCATGTAGTTGATTTCCTGCCGCAGCGACCTGGTGCGTTCTTCCGACGGGGCGGACAAGTCCACTCCATCGAGTGCGCCTTCAGGTGTGAAACCCTTCCACCCGACGCCATGGGAGCGGGTTCGGTGGAAGGAGCCGATGAGTTCGGCTTCGAGGGTTGCCTTGATCTCGTCATGCTTCTTCTTGAGCTCATCGGCGGCATCCTCGTACGTGACCGGAGTGTCTTCCGCCATCTCGGATGTAGATGGCGATGTTGTGGATGTCGAAGGCGGTCCCACCGGGCGTGCCGGAATGTGTTGACGTCGAAACCCCCCGGCGGGCAGAGACGGTCAACACGGTAGAGCCGGGAACAACTAGGGCTGCGGCTGGCCCCGGCCCCTCGGAGCGACGGCCCGCAAAGCCTCCCCGGTCGCACGCGCCGATGTTTATCACAAGGGCGTGCCACCCGACCTATACCTGGTCGTGAAGGTGTGGATGATGCCTCGCTTAGTTTCCCGCGTGGCACACACGTAAACATTAAATACGAGCCTCGATCGGCTCTCAAAGTTATCCCGTGAATCGGCTCAAAGAGCCGATCCACCCATGATTCGGACGAGGTGTCCGAATATATGGTGGTCCTGCTTGATCAAGGTAAAGCTAATGAGATCTACGACGATTTAGGGTTTTCACCGCATAATCGGATCATCCTACTCAGGATTGGGCCTCGCGCTCGCGCACGGTGACCATAAGCCGATCCTAGACAAGGCCTAAAAACCAACACGAGGTTGATCCCCGGAACATCCGTTCTAGGACTAGCAAACGCCACCCTACACGCCGCTGGATCCTCCGACCCCTTGTAAGGCCTAACTATTGCGGATGTTAAACTAATCCTTGATGAACAAGGAGCAACCGTAACGGATCAGATCTACTAAACTATGATCAAGCGGGTGCCGCCCCTACACCTAAGATAGGTGTAAGGGCGGCTAGACATGCAAGGGTTGCACTACGAAAGCATGTAATATGAAGAACAATGCTAACCCTAACATGTCTAAGATAACTACGTTGCTCGCCATCAAAAAGGCTTCAGTACGAGCAACGCATGAACAACGTGGGCAGGCTTATGTTACAGATACACGGGCAATTAAGCCCAACTTGGTATAAAAGGCCGATTCACGTATTCCTTCTATATATATATATATATTCTTCGAGTCTATCTTGATCGCGGCCCACCTCTGACTTGGTCAAATCCTGGTGATAACAGTGTCCAACACAAAGAAGTCCAAATCTGTTGCAAGTACGAGTGGTTCTAGCATGTCTACTGCGCGCAACCGCGATATGAATTGCCATACATGTGGTGGCAAGGGTCACTTCAGGAGGGATTGTCCTAACCGCAAGGTCATGATTATTAATGAGGACAATGAGTATGAGACTGGAGATGATGTTGATCCATATGCTCCAGAAGATGATGATTATGACAGTGATGGTGTAGATGCTCATCCGTCTGAAGCTCGCACTATAGTTGTGTCTTAGCGTGCTCTTAATGTGTTGCCTAGTGCATCTACTCAGCGCTGCAATTTGTTCCAAATAAAGGCTTTAGTTGGTCCTGACAAGGCTTGCAAGGTCATTATTGATGGCGGGAGTTGCCGCAATTTAGCAAGCAAGGAGTTGTGTACCAAGTTGAAGTTGAAGTATCTACAGCACCCGCATCCATACTATATTCAGTGGTTGAGCAACAATGGTGAGATGAAGGTAAACCACATGGTGCGTGTTGAGTTTGCGATTGGACCGTATAAGGATTCCATTGATTTTGACGTGGTTCCTATGACGGTGTGTCACCTACTATTGGGTCGGCCTTGGCTCTTTGACCGTTCTGTGCAACACAATGGCCGTGCCAATACATATCACTTGGAGTTCAAGGCCAAGAAAATCAACTTGCAGCCTATGTGACCACAACAAATTGTCAATGAATCTCGTCAGAAAGTTGAAGTAAACTTGGAGGATGCTCCTTTAGATAGGCGAGAGAACTGTAATACCGTGAGTGATATAACGAAAAGTGAGAGAGTGAATTCCTTAGTCTTATTAGCCACCAAAGAAGACATGAGAGAATTTAGTGAGGATCCTACAGCTATGCCTCTTGTGCTCATGTACAGAGGTACGGTTTTGGTTTCTAACGACATGACTCCTCTTCCTCTTGGTGTTTCTAATGTTTTACAGAATTCAGCGACGTGTTTCCGGAGGAGGTACCCGTAGGACTACCACCATTGTGTGGTATTGAGCATCAAATTGACTTGATCCCCGGTGCATCGCTGCCCAATAGGGCGCCATATAGAACGAACCCCGAAGAGACGAAGGAGATACAGAAGCAAGTACAAGCGCTACTCGACAAAGTTTATATCTGCATAAGCCTTAGTTCTTGTGTTGTTACTGTTATTCTAGTTCCTAAGAAAGATGGTACATGGCGTATGTGCGTAGATTGTAGAGCGATAAACAACATTACTATTCGATATCGTCATCCTATTCCCCGTTTAAAGGATATGCTAGATGAATTGAGTGGTGCTGCTGTTTTCTCTAAAATTGATTTGCGTAGTGGTTATCATCAAATTAGGATGAAAGAAGGGGATGAGTGGAAAACAGCCTTTAAAACAAAATTTGGTTTATGTGAGTGGTTAGTAATGCCTTTTGGTTTGACTAATGCACCTAGCACTTTCATGAGACCGATGAACCATGTTTTGTGTAATTTTATTGGCAAGTTTGTGGTTGTGTACTTTGATGACATATTAATCTACAGCCGCAATGAATCTGATCATACTATACATATTCGACATGTTTTGCAAGCGTTGCGTGATAATAAACTCCATGGTAATCTTGAGAAGTGCACATTTTGCAAAGATAAGGTCATATTTCTGGGTTATGTTGTCTCTAATCATGGAGTAGAAGTAGATGTGTCTAAAATTGAAGCAATTCAAAATTCGCCTACTCCCATTAATGTGAGTCAAGTAAGGAGTTTTCATGGTCTAGCTGAGTTTTATAGAAGATTTGTGCCCAACTTTAGTACTATTGCTGCACCTTTGAATGATTTGACTAAAAAGGGTGTTATATTTGAGTGGGGCGCAGCCCAATATCATGCTTTTGATGAACTAAAGAGATTGTTAACTTTTGCACCGTTGCTTGCACTTCCTGATTTCAATAAGCAATTTGAGATTGAATGTGATGCTAGTGGTATTGGAATTGGTGGTGTGTTGATGCAAGAGGGTCGCCCAATTACATATTTTTCTGAGAAACTTTCGGGTGCTAAGTTGAACTATCCTATATATGATAAAGAATTGTATGCTTTAATTAGAGTTCTTGAGGTTTGTCAACATTATTTGTGGCCAAAAGAATTTATCATACATTCTGATCATGAAGCTTTGAAATATCTGAAAGCCCAATCTACTTTGCATAAGCGTCTTGCTAAGTGGGTTGAGTTCATTGAGTCTTTTCCATACATTATTAAGCATAAGAAGGGAAAAGATAACATTGTTGCTGATGCTCTATCTAGGAAAAATATGCTATTAACTCAACTTGATGTTAAAATTCCTGGATTAGAAGTACTATGTGGTTTGTATGCCACTGATCATGATTTTGCTGAACCATATCGCTTGTGTGCTATTGGTAAAGCATGGGAGAAATATCACATACATGATGGGTTCTTGTTTAGAGCTAACAAACTATGTGTTCCAGAATCGTCTGTGCGTTTGCTCTTATTGCAGGAATCACATGTTGGAGGTTTGATGGGTCACTTTGGGCGTGAGAAGACGCTACTCATGCTCGCTGATCACTTTTATTGGCCAAAGATGAGGCGGGATGTGGACATGTATGTGAAGAGGTGCATTACTTGCAACAAGTCCAAGTCCAAGCTGAAGCCTCACGGTTTGTATACTCCTTTACTGACACCTACTACACCATGGGAAGACATTAGTATGGATTTTGTGTTGGGTTTTCCGCGTACTAAAAGAGGCCACGATCCTATATTTGTGGTAGTGGATAGATTTTCCAAGATGTCACATTTTATTGCCTGCCACAAGAGCGACGATGCGTCGCATATTGCTAACCTGTTTTTCAGGGAGATCGTACGTCTACATGGAGTCCCGAAGACTATTGTTTCTGATCGTGATGTGAAGTTCATGAGCTACTTCTGGAAGACACTTTGGGGAAAGCTGGGGACAAAGCTACTTTTCAGTACTACTTGTCATCACCAAACTGATGGTCAGAATGAGGTGGTGAATCGAACCTTGTCACAACTATTGAGATCCATGATCGAAAAGAACCTGAAGGAGTGGGAAGAGTGTTTGCCGCATGTGGAGTTTGCTTACAACAGGGCGGTACATTCTACCACAGAGCTGTGTCCCTTTGAGGTGGTGTATGATTTTAAACCCATTACTCTGCTGGATTTGTTGCCTCTACCCATACATGAGAGAGTCAATATGGAGGCATCCAAGAGGGAAGAATTTGTGCGCAAGATTCATGTGAAGACTAAAGAGTTGATAGAGAAGAAAGGCAAGAGCAATGCCGCAAGGATGAACTAAAAGCGCAAGGAAATATTGTTCAAGCCTAGTGATATGGTCTGGGTACATTTTCGCAAGGATAGGTTCCCGAAGCTGCGGAAGTCCAAGTTGCTTCCTCGTGGTGCTGGTCCTTACAAAGTGCTTGCCAAGATCAATGATAATGCATACTCGATAGATCTTCCACTTGATGAGTTTGGTGTCAGTAATTTTTTCAATGTTGCTGATTTGACACCATATGACGGAGAAGACCTTGGAGCGTCGAGGTCGACGCCTTTTGAAGGGGGGAGATGATGAGGACATCCCTACCACACTACTACCTCCCTCATTGCAAGATGAAGATGAAGCTGCTATGAAGCTCAAGTCCAATGAAGTTAGGATTGGACCTATTACACGGGCTCGTGCGAAGCTACTTAAACAACAGGTGAACTTGTTCCTAAACGATACTTTGATTGATGAGAACTTTATACTGCCTAAGTCCTGTTACTTATGTATGATCAGGTATGAAGAGGAGACAAGCATCACACGAGGAGGAGAGGAGCAGCTGGACGTGAAGCTGGACATGGAGCTGGACATGAAGATACCCCATGGACGCGCGAGGGAGGAGCGGGAGGCATGCGTGAGAGGAGACGACATAGTCCAGGCCGGTCCAGCATCCGGTCAGACCGGCCGCCACGCCGGCGCGCCCGGTCCCTGGCCCGGTCCAACCGGGCGGCACACCGGATCCGTCCCGGCGCCGACCGGACGCTACGCTGATGCCAACCGGGAGGGTTACTGCAGAGCACTTCCGCCACCCGGTCAGCACCCGGCGCCAGGTCCGGTTTGAACAGGACCGGCCGGTCCCAGACCCGGTCGATCGGCCCCCAGACCGGCCGAGTCCGAGTCTGTCTCGACCAGATCTATTCTGGGTCGGTTATTTTCGTACTTTTACGACCTGAGGTCGTCCCGGACGCCTATATAAGTGCCCAGGATGCCCCCAAAGTTGCTTTAGACCACGTTTAAGATAAACCCTAGTTCATAGTTGATTGCTTTGCAACTCTATTGAATCCCTACACCATATTGCATTGATTTGGTGTAATCTCTGAAAGTCTTGTGTGATCTGCTGGTCCATTGGGAATTAGAAGGTTGCAACTTACCGCTTTGTGGTCGGTGGCTACGTGCGCAAGTGTGTGTAGTTGCGAATATCTTGTAGGGTTGAGAGCTGTTGCATTGGCGACAGGGACCAATCGAGAGATCTCGTTGCGTCATACAAGTTATCATCCACTTCATCAAGTTATCTCCGCTGTGTTTGCCCCGTGATCATCACCATCAACGTTGCTTACTGAGAAGATCGGGTCACCTCATATCAATTAAGGTGCTACTACTCCATCGCTGCCTATGTTTAAGTCTGATCTTGTTACTTGTGCTGGCCCTCTAGGAGGCTGATAAACACTACTTTTGTGCATATCTCACTGTTGTGCTAGCCTCTAGGAGGCGTTTGAACACTGCTTTTGGATCTGGGAGTCTAACCCCGGGTTTAGGCAAGCGTCTTACCACTCCGACGTTAGATTAGGACCTGTGAAGTACTATGTTCATTGTATATAAGTGTTTGATGTGCTTATGATCGTGTTTGAGCTGTTTGTGTGCCTTATATGATGGTAATGTCACCATATTTGAATGAGGTGAGGAGAAGCTCTTGTCAGGGTGCCCAAAATAGTAACCAAACATATGTGTTGTAGCTGAACAGAGATGGAACGCTGTCAACAGGCATCCAAACAATTTGCAACTCTGTTCGGACCGGTGCAACACAAGCTACTAAACGATGAGCCAAAAATGGTCGGCGGCCCGTTCGCAACGAGCAGGAGCGCCCATCTCGCTGGACCAGTGGTGCACGATTTCGGCCCAGGCAACAAACGCCGCCCAAGTTACAATGCAGGCCACCTCGTGTGCATGTTTTTGTTTGGCTCCTTGGAAAATGCTGTCGGAACAGACAATTTGTGCATTCTGCAATTGGTTGAGGTGCTCTTTTCAATCCTATCCAGCATGAAGTTTATAAAACATGCATTTCTGGTGGTTTACAACTGCTATATATTGACTGAAAATGGTGAGCATATTCTCTACGCAAATGAATATTAATTGTTCCGGCCAGCCACCAACGACGTTCAGCTTTACCTGGGGGAAAGTTTGCCCGCACTCTCAGTTTAAAGACAAAGATTTTTTATACTTAGAGCATCTCCACCTGCGTCCCCGATAGCGATTTGGGGGTCGGGACGAAAATGGGCTCGCACCGGCACGCCCCAAACGGCGCCAGCCAATTTTCGAGCCCAATAGAATCACCGGCAACTCCGTGCCGGCCCCTTCGCCAAGGCGCGAATCGGACGCGCCGGCGCCTCGCGAGGCTGAAAATTTTGGGCGTGGGAGCCGCCTGTTAACCACAAATCCCAAAAGTCACGCCAACTGGGAGTGGCGGGGCAGACACGTCAGCGGCTCATTCAATTTTAACATAACCGTCGCCTACCTCGCGACGGGAGTTATTGGGGCGCGACGGCGGTGCAGTTTCCACAGACGCGCAGCGAACCGTATCGTCCCGCGCGCCTTGCTCTCCGTGCCGGTGTTAATGAGCGCCACCACTCCCCCGCCTCCCTCCGGCCTATAAAAAGGGTCGCCTCTCATCGTCCCTCTCACACACAAACCCTAGCTCCTCTCTCCCCAACCCTAGCCGCCACCATCTGAAGAGACGACGCCATGTCTGGTCGAGGCCGAGGCCGTGGTCGCGGCCGTCGTCCTGGTCGTGGTCGCGGCAGAGCTGCGTGCTCTCCGTCACCTGGGACGCCGTCGTCTTCATCGTCGGATCTGCAGGAAGTGGAGCGACGAGTGGTGTTCGAGTTCGTCATCGTCCTCAAGGGCGACCCACACGGCATCCAGAGGCTGTCGGACACGTTCGCCGGCAACCAGCCGGGCTCGCTGCATCTGCCGGAGGCTGCCTACGGGTGGATCGTGGATGTGATCTACAACGCGCGCGGCAAGATTTACCTCCACATTGGGTGGGAGAAGTTTGGCGCGCTACCACCACCTCGAAGCCGGCTACGTGCTCATGTTCTCCTACTTTGGCGAGGGGGACATGAGCGTCAAGGTGTTCGACGAGACGCGCTGCCGCCACCACTACCATGGCGACACTGATGAGGAGGATGACGACTGAGTGTTGTTTCTTCGCAGCGAAAATGGGAACGCATGTTTTTGTATGTTCCTCCTCGAAAGAACCAACAGGGGCACCGGCACCAGCTGGATTTTCCAGTTTGGGTGACTAGGTGTGTCTGAGAGTGTTCTTTCTTGGCAGCGAACACACGAAACCTGCGATGTTCGGCCTAGTTAGGTTTAGTTATTTTTTAATATTTTGTATTTGTGTCAACCATGATTCAAACTATGTATTAGTTTGTGGAAAATCATCTTCCAAATTATATCTTCTTGTAAACCATGTTCCCAATTATGTGTTAGTTTGTGGAATGGAATATTTCTTCTCTTTATTCGATTTTCTATGCTTTTATTTGTAATTTCAATTCAAAAAATCTATCGGGGTTGCCGGTTTGGGGGCGCCGGTGTGGGAACAGCTCCCCCAAATAGAGGATGCAGTACCGGCGTCCCCCATACGGAGGTGCCAACGCCAATTGACAAGGTATCGACTTGTCAATGCCTACAAGTTGCAGACTAGGGTTTCGTGAAAAGTAGAGGGCAAGTAGATCTCGAAGGTTTCAGCCGAAAAGGTGCTCGACTGCTAAAAACTAGGGTTGTGTTGACAATGAAATCGATCCTTTCTTTCTCCCTCGACTCCCCCTTATATAGGAGACGGAACCAAGGGTTTCGTGATGTACAAGTTACAAACAGCGGGAGACTCTCTGAGTTCGCCCCGTATAATTACAAGTCTCTATTCCCAATATATGTCTAACTTCCATATCGATGCTTTATTGGACTTCCGGGCTTCGTAATTTTCGGGTCGTGGGCGGCCTTCAGTAAACCCCGGGTACCTTCTTCGGCAGGCCCATTGGGGATGCCTATGTCAGCCGACGACTATTTGGGGCCACCGATGGAGATGCTCTTAGTATTCCCTATGGCCAAGTCTCAGTGGTATGGCCGACCTCAGTCGATGCACGGATGTTGATGGTGTGTGGGCACCACACCATGGCCAACGGGCTGTCGCTGTGGAAGTACACGAGGGCATGGACTGCCGCCAGCCTCCGCCTTCTTTGGCAACTGTGTCAAGTACCTCCCTCTTCGCTCGTTCCACAAGAACCGACATATCTTGTGTCTCACCCACGTTGTGGATGTCGACCTAGGAGCATGTGTAGGTGGAGGACCCACTAGGGACACAAACAATGGGCATGGGACAGATACGTGGGAGAAGCTCGTGTAGTAGGGGTCATCGCGGTGTGCATGCCTATCTAGACATAGTTTGACTTTCTAAAAATAATATAAATCTTAAACTTTAAGATGGAGGTAGTATGACTTAATATCAATGTTTTTTATTCAATCTTTCTTTCCAGATATACTAGAATAGATGACTCCGGTGCATGGGATATAATAAGGTGCATAAAATCAGCAGAAGACATATATGACCATGAGCATGAGAATCAGCTTTAAAGTCTGGAAAGGATTGAAACGAGAGAGCTCTAGAGAGATGGCAAAGTAAAACTAAGTGCTTTATCATCTATCACAATTAGGATAAAGTTTTTGTATGTTGAATGATTTTGTAGGCACTTCGGGAGGCACCTTTTGCTGAACAGATCTTTGGTAGGGCCCTAGCACAGTACCAATATAGATACCATCCATCCATGCTTATTCTTCACGTGGCATTTCTGTTACAAAGAAGAGGGAACCATCAAGGATCAAGATGGACACAATTAAGCATCAATGAATTAAGAGAATTGACAAGAAAGCTAGAGACAATTGCACCATTGGTAGAGTTGCCCAAATCAATAATACAATTGCTCAAGGAAATTTTCCTTGTACAACATGAATAGAGCAACAACACTTGGCATGGACATCTTTTCCTTGTCCAAGGAAATTGTGCTTGTACAACATGAACAGTAGCGTTTGTAATCATCTTATGGGTCTGAAAAGCATCGCAAATGTTGCTTAACTAGTATTCCAAAAAAATGTCTTATGGAGTCAATCATATACATATCGCCGATATTTCTAGAGCTATACTAAACAATGTGCTGATTACTGAACGAATAGTTAAACTTATGAGGATTGTAAGTGTGGCAATGCATTGTGTCCACAACTAATGGATTGCAATGACCTGTTGATGAAACCTACATATTTCTACACTCAAAGCACAAATGGAAACAAAGGATTAAATAGGAAAATAAAAACCCAAGGCACATTGCAAATATTTGAATCCTTAACAAGAGCAGTATATATTGAAAACATATAAATTCCCAGAGGCAAACCTTGATGGATCATCCTTGAGCAAAGGGAACGTGGGGGGCCAGATCATCATAAAAGGGTAGACTTCACTGAACCCTCGTTCATTATTTGTTATCTCATACACTTTGCGTATTGCCCTGCACTTGATGTCCAAGTACAACAAGCACCCATCCATCTCCAAGAACATAAACTCGGCATTATCCCCCACATTTTTTATTTTCGGAGAAGTATTGCAACTCAGCATGCTCAAACTAGGGCACATGTCACCCAAGAAAATGGTGTCCACTAGCAACCAGCTGTCATTCTCGTGGAGCCAGATGCAAAGTTGGAGCTCCTTGATTTGGACGAGATATACGCCAGCAGCACACTTGGCCCGCGAAAACATGGTGCTTTTAAGGCCATACTCAACACCTTGTGGTAGATGAATTATGGAGTAACATGAGGCCGTCAAATCCAAGACAACAACATCGCTCTTTTCAGATGGCATATAGATTTTGTCGCCGCTGATCACAGGTTTTGGTGCCCAACAAGGAGGGGGGATCTGGCCTATGGCCGAGTTGAGCATGCACCAGACACCATCTCGCAGCATATATACGTGCACTGTATGTTTTCTTTCAACCATAGAACATTCCGTGGTAGACTGCACCAACACAGCCAAGTAAGACAGGCTGTCATCTTCTTCTTTTGAGAGGATTGGACAGTAACTGTAGAACTTGTCGGTTTCGGGTGGTGGGAATTTTGGGAAGATGGCCATGCCTCTCTCAGAGCAACGCAGGGTGAGCACTCCCCTCATGACTCCACTTTGGGAGAAGAGGATGTTGCCGTTCCGGCAGTCGGAGATGTAGGTCGACACTGCTGGTACTCTTCGGTAATTGTCGAAGCAAGAGGTTGCTCGACGGATTAGGGCGGCAAGCTCTGGAGGCTGAGGCAGCATCGGGAAGAAACGTGGAGTTCGCTGTGGTGTCCAGGGGTTGGTGTAGAAGCCGAGGGTGCGGGGTGGGTTCAGCTCACGGAAACGGCGGAGGAATGCGGGGTCAGAGGCATGCCGTAGCCACCGCCTGCACACCAGGGCGGCGCAGACGAGGCTGGTGGGGAAGTTGACACGGAGCAGGATCTCGATTAGGAGGTCATCACCGCCGAGCACCTTGGACACCGACGCTGAAGTCGGTGCTGGGGAACATGTCCCGCCAACCACACGTGGTTTCTTGTCGTGGTCGGGCCTGGAATTTGAACACATCAATCGATCTATCCATCCAGCATAACATATGAAAATTGGCAGCGATCGACAAAGAGATGTAAACTGCAAACGGACATGAATTATTTAGTAGACTATAATTTCTTAAACCAATTGTGACCACAAAAGAGCCAACACAGTAATCCATCCACAAACGGACATGTTCAAATACAGTGCACGTAATGTCATACCTTTGGGGAATAATCTTCTCTGAAGGATCCATCGTCAATCTAGGCTAATTCCTGAACACTGCCGCGAATTTATTAGGGACAAAAACCTAGCCAGATAAGGATTTCCCGCCAAAGAACAATAGAAAGAGACTTCGAGAGGAGGTCTCACATCGATCGACTTGGAAGCGGGAGGGAGAAGAAGCTTTGGTAGCCGCCGGCGCCGGGGACGGGCGAGGTTGTTCGGTCGAGCTGAGCTGGGTAACCTGAAGTAATCCATCATGAGCTTCAGCCTCGCAGCTACTGTGGGCCTGGGCCAGCCTTTTCCACAGGCCACCCCTCTTCCGTTTCTCTTCCTCCTGCTTTCACCCCTAAAATCCCCAACGCTGATTCCAAAACTTGGATGCCCGAACCAATTTCTGGAGTAGCAAAGAAGAACGTGAAGCTCACGATGCCGGGTACCACTAGATAAAGATCAACCTTCTCAAAGGTCTGGTCCATTCACGAACGATGCTCTCTACGTGGCGCGTGGCCGTCTGCACGCGCGGCCTGCGCGCGTACTTCCTCACTTTTCCGCGCGCACGTACTCACTACGGGAGAGACGGCCTGTGCCGACGGCCACCCTATGTGCCGACGGCCAAATGTCGGGGCCATCGGCACAGAAGCCCTCATCGACCGGCGACGGAGTTGACCGTCGGCACAGGAAGGCCGTCGGCACACTGCATGTTACACCAACGGTCACCGTCGGCGCAATGGTGGCCGTCGGCACAGAAATGTGGCGCCCGAAGGTCACCGTCGGCACAGATTCACCCGTCGGCACAGGAACTGACAGGCGGGCCCAGCCGTTAGGCTGTCACGGCGCCGTCTAGGCTGTGCCGATGGTGGCCCACGGCGCAACCGCAGCCGTCGGCCCAGAGCCTGACAGCTGGGTCCCCTCTCCTGCTGTGCCGGCGGCTTCCCACAGCACAACCTCGGCCGTCGGCACAGCAAATGATGCTTCACCTTTTTTACATTTTTTACTACAAAGATAATTATTACCCATATAATTGTTAATCTCAATCATTTTTATTTGTTTATTTCTTTCTCACTGCTATTTTGGCGAACCCCTTTGCGGGAAACCTATATATGTATAAGGGCGGTATAGATCCCCCGCCGGACCCCGGTCTAGGGTTTTCTCAGAAATCGAGGATCGGAGAGAGATTTGAGATGGTTTTATATCCTAGGCTACCCCCCAGGTGTGTCCGGCTTCTCGGACATGGAGTTCCTACACTTAGGCAGATTCTGGATGTATAGAGGGAACTCCCTCGGAGGTGAACCGGAGAGAACCTTGAGATCATATGGGACGATCCTTGTTACCACATGTACCTATGACCTAACCTAGCTCAAATGGAGGCATATTCCCACCGGGGACCCCCGATGGGATGTAGTCAAAGGGGTAGACCGCGCGGTCAACAGAACTTGGATTTCGTCAGAAATCGAGCATCGGAGGGGGTGAATGGCCCCAAAAATTGTGTGTATCCACATGGCATGCACAAAAGTGATTTGAGATGGTTTTATATCCAATGCTACCCCCAGGTGTGTCCGGCTTCTCGGACAGGGGGTTCCTACACTTAGGCAGATTCTGGATGTATAGGGGAGAACTCCCTCGGAGGTGAACCGGAGAGAAACTTGGGATCATATGGGATGATCCTTGTTACCACATGTACCTATGACCTAACCAAACTCAAATGGAGGCATATGCCAACCGGGGGACCCCCGATGGGATGCAGTCAAAGGGGTAGACCGCGCGGTCAACAGAACTAGGGTTTCGTCAGAAATCGAGCCTCGGAGGGGGTGAATGGCCCCAAAAGTTGTGTGTGTCTACATGGCATGCACAAAAGTGATATACTTGAGAACTTAAGACCCAGCTGCCGGCATGCGCATGTGCAGATGCTAGCAACCTCCTCCCGTACTTCTCCTCTACACGTACTTCACGCCGCGGGCCAAAACTCACATGCAGGCCTTCCGCTCGCTCAATCAAGTACTTAGCCTGTGCATGAGGTATTTTGGGATATTTAGGGTACTTTGACCCATTTTGAAAGTTCTATTTGAGACAAAAATTTATTTAGAACAAAGCTAGAACATTAGTACAGATTGCTTCATTGCTTTTAGAGTTTTAGTGCAAAATTTTCTCAAGCTCAATGAAAATGCATGCAATGCACATGAACAATTATCATTTATTTTATTTAGCAAACATGGGATGTTACATACTTGTAGTGTGAAACATCAAGGAGGCATTCAAATCAGGTAGGCCCGCTCATGAGGTTCCAATGCTCCAGGTCATCGTCTTCACAAAATATTAACCCTAGAAAAATTCTAGGTCGATTTGACTTCCTTTAGGTCCTTAAAAGATAAAAATACATAAAATGGGAAATTCCTCTTCTCTACAGGTATAGCTAAAATAAGGGAGATTATTGGTAAATATGTGGAAATATGTATCGATAAACTATAAAATTCATGTATCTATTTTACATGCACCAGTGTGTCACCCTATAGATTTGGAAAAGCCCAAACATGATCAATACACTTCTCCGATCAATAACAACTAAAGGCAAAAGCTGCCTCTGTTGCCACCCCTCTCGACGGAGGACGGGCTCGCTCGCCCTCCTCATCCAACGCGCTACGCAACTTCGGGGCATTGGTTTCCAACTTGCAGCGACCTCCTACATCAACAACCTCGTTGACACAAGCCACGACATTTCGTCAACCCGGAATCGTTCCACATTATCAAGGAGGCAACTGATGTCGTCCTTTCTAATTCGACCGGCTACATCACCACCACGCCCACGCCCTGTTTGATGGAATGCTGGACCCCGATGCCACGGAGATGATGTCAGTAGTAACGCTGGACTGACGCCTGCCACCTGTTTGCCAGTTTGACCAAGTGGCGACGCCTCCACATTGTTGTCTGTGATTACCCCGTGTGCAATGCAACACCGATGACCACTACTTCTGTGGAGGTGGTTTACCCTAATGCTCCCATACCTGTTGCAGCCATCCATACCGTCTTCCAGTATGAAGCCGGAGCCACCCGGCTGGACATCGATCAAGAGTGTTCTGGCAAGCACAGCGTTCAGCTCTCAAGCACAGTACATGCAATGCTAATTATGGCTGACACAGGAAACGAGATTCACGTGTGCAGGGTCATGCCTTTTGATCATGGACGGAAGCTTTAGTCAAGGGTTCAACATTTATTATATTCATACCTTACGTGGAAAAAGAAAAGGTCAGACAACCTAAACTAAACCCAAACTGAAACTAACATTGACGACAGACAGGATTATTCCGATAACAAGAGTGATCAACTTCCCTATCTTAGATCAACCAGTGTTTCTACAACACCTCTCCAGCTAGTATTTATCGCAGCATGGGTGTCCCCAAGACTCGAAAGAAAAGCAATAACAAAGTGAAGTGTTGATTTGAACACAACGAGAACAGTCGGCAATGAGAAGGCCATTTGATCAGACAACATATTGTAAAAGTTTCTGAAAACAAACCCTCGCATACAACTTTAACCCGTGATCTCCAAGAGTGACTAGGAGGGGCTTAAGGGTAGGGCTCCACAATTTCATGACAACATCATCCTCCACCTGAGGCAATGCCAGTCAAGAACTCAAGCAGAACTTCACTGACACTTATATAATATCTGCCTGGTCCCAGCTACTCCAGAAATTGGTTCGGGCATCCTCACGGGGTAGCCACAATGCCTCCTTCGGGTTGGGACCATAGGAGATCAGCGCGCCAGCCTCCATGACAAGCAACATGCTATGGATTTGTGCCTACCGGCAAGGCTCAGCAATCAAGCTTATTGATCCGTAGTGGAAGACTACAGCCTGAGTACAATAAAAGTTGCGAGACATTTTCCTTCAGACATATAAAATGGTGCAGTAAAGCAACATAACATCAGATCAACACCTTTAAGTGTGATATCATAATGATTAAACCTATATTTTTACGCGCATAGGCGCAAATCTAACCGTGAACAAGTGTACTATCTATAGCGCATAGACTAGTACTTGCTTGGGTTTCCTCCAACGTCCCAAAAGTAACACTACACTTTTTCATTGGGAGATTCATCTCATTCCTGTAGTAGGAGCAAAGACAAAATCATGTGTTTGATTATATAGAAGGAGCGAGTACATTAAGAAGATTAACTTCCATTCATGCAAAAAATGTGCCAGTCCCTCCACTCACGCCTACTTATCAGTTCATCCTACTTCGATGATTAACACACATTGAGACATATTATACATTATATGTGCATTGGTAAATCTGTTGGAAACTGAGAGATATTACTCTTTGTAATGGTTGATGTTTATCTTCATTTGCATAAGAATATCTGAAAAATTATGTTGTCTTGTATTTGCTCCAACACTATACTTTTTTATCTTTTGGAGATTCGTTTGATTCCTATAGCAGGAAATGAACTGAACTTTTATATGAGATTATTTAGAGGATAAAAAAGGAAGTTACCTCCCATTTCATGTAGAAAATGTGCCATCTCTTTCACTAAATAACCACGCATCCTAATGTCATGATTTTGATCATACTAAATAACCACGCATCGATCCTAGCGTATAGAATCTTCTGCATACGCATGCTTGAATCTTGAGTCAAGGCGTCTAACTTTTAGCTTTTCCTTGATCAAAAGCCCGACGAGGGTACCAATACTACTCATTCAGTCGATTCGTGAAGGTAGTGATTATTAAGCTATAATACTAGCACCTGTTTCTAAGTAATTTTTCATCCAGTTGTGAAACTTCGCACCTATTTCTAAGTTTTTTTTCATCGAGTTTCCATCCAGTGGAATGCTTGAACTGCAGCTCGCCAGAAGTGGCAGTCCCTGTGTGTATTTTCAAGAGCTACAGATGGATAAAAGTGGAAAAGAAGCAGCTGGTCTCGACAACATGGGCATCAAAAGAAATATTTGTCAGCTAAAGTGGCCTGAGTCAATTCTTGCATATCGATACCCTTCAATTTTCTATAGTCCGAGTGCTGGTATGTTATGTTAGAGCAAGATGGAGGTTGCGTACATGCATGGTGGAGCAGTGCACTGACGCAGGTTCTTCTCGAATAAAAACTGGTATGCATTTTTTATGCATGAGCACTAGCAAACCATTGAGGCAAAATAGATATGGTGGTATTCTCCACTCCTTTAATTTCCAGTCTGCTGCTCCGAAATACATGGATGTATGGTGGTTTGCAGCTGCTATTTTTACTGAAACGGTGAGCATATTCAGTGTGTTGTTGCGTTATCTGTGAACATGAAGGCTAATTATTCAGTCTACCTAGGTCTGTTGTTTCCTGATGCATATGAACTTAGTATTATGGCACAAACCATGTTCAGTTTTGCTTGGGACAATTTGGACTGCACTTTCAATTAAAGGACAACAAAGTGTTCCTTACAAGTTCAAAATTCAATGCCGGTCAACTGGCACATCGGCCTGCTGCGCATGTGGCTGTTAATAGAAGAAGAAAAAGAAGAAGAGGAAGAGGAAGACGGGGGCACCGCAACTTAATGTGTAGCCCCACTAGCAACCGGAAAATTTTAATTTTAACCGATGTGTAAATGGAAAAGATACAATTTAACCATTTATCTCTTAGTGTTTCTTTTTAGAATCTCTCATTAGCATGTGTTGAGAAATAAATAAAGTTATGTATATGGTACACCCGTGTGAATCCAACAAGAGGAAAACGGCTTATGGACTAAGAAGGCCTAGTGAGCCACCTTGGCCGAGCATGTTCCTCCTCCGTCATAGCCAAGGAATTTTTCATGACCTTTTGATTAGCGTACAACTGGTCGGGGGATGCTGTATGCCGATCTGGTCGACACGGATCAGGCACCGCACACCCTTAGGCGGGTGGTTTGGGCCGGCCGAACATTTCGTTTCACTTTTTCTTTATTCTTTTTCATTTTTTCCTTTTCTTTTCTACATTTCTTTTTACGTTTATTAAAAGCTAAAATGTTTTTAAATCTGAAGTTTCAAAATTTGAAAACATTGTTTTCGAAAATTTAATATTTTTTATTTATGAAAAAATTTCGAATTTGAATATTTTTCAAATTTGAACAATTTTATATTTTGAACGATTTTCAAATGTAGAAAATTTTCATACTTGAACAATTTTATATTTGAATTAAAACCATATTTCGTCTTTAAAAAATATTATTTTCTAAAAAATACGTACAAATTTTAAGATAAACATTTTTAATTTGATTTTTCTAATGTAAACATTTTTTAATTGAAACAATTTAAAATAAACATTTTTACAATTTGTACAAATTTTAAATTGAATTTTTTAAGCTTAACATGTTTTTAATTTGTACATTTCCCAAATTTGAATTTTTTAGATTTGTAAATTTTTTAAATATTTTTTGAATCTGAAAATTAAAAGTAACAATAAAGAAACAGAAGAAAAGGATAACAAAAAACAATAAACAAAAAGAAGAAAAAAAAGAAAAAAGAAAAGGAGAAACAAAAAAAGAAAAAAGAGGAAGCCCGCACCTAACTAGACCTGCCTGTACCGCGCACGGGGTGTGCGGCGCGCGGTACACGCCGACCTAGTCTTGACAAAAAGGACAAATCTGATCTATTATGCGAAAGTGAGCACAAAATAGCTTGGTTCTAAAAATCAATTCATCGAATAACCTTTTTCATGGCGCACTGCCACTCTAGTCTGTACATCTATCTATGTGACACTGCTATCTACAATCTTCATTTTAGAGTAAATGTCGCAACTTTATCTAGAGATAAATATATTTAGATGTGGTATAGTGTGCAGATAATAGAAAAAGCCGCGACATTTATTTTGAGACAAAGAGGAGTATGTGGAATACATCACCATCCGATCAACCTTCAAGCAAGCAAACTAAGCTACAATAATGCAGCAGCAAGCCAAGGTGGCAATGATTCGGGTTTTGTCGACGTTATGCAATGCATGAGCACCACACAAACCGGTCCTGTCAGCTCAAATACATCACGCGCCAGCTGGTTATGGCTAATTGGGTGTCAAATACTCAATCTACTTCTACAAGTATCAGAATTTTTTTGATAATGGATGTTTTATTACTTTGAAAACCTATTACACCCAGCCTCTGCATAACTAGGATGCATACAGCCCGTTTATATGTCTCGAGTCGAAAGTCTGAAAATAAAAACTATGCGAATTACACATCGAAGCGATGAATCATAAGACGCCTAAGGTGTGGGTGTAGCTTCAATTCGTAGACTATGCTGCCATCCATGTAGGGAAAAATTATCCCTCGCCGTAGCCTCCAACCGTGTACAGACCTCCGTAAACAGGTCTCGGTTCTCCACTCGCTGAAGAGGTAACCACAAACAAAGAATACATGTACATCTATAGACAACCTGCAAAGTAGAGAAATTTTTATCGTTAAAAATCTTGTCATTTCTACTTAGCCAAAGAGTCCAGATAACTGCAAGCGCCCTCACCCTAAGAAGCAACTTAAACCTTGGATCGATACCATGAAGGCAATTTCCAAAGATATTGGCACACTAGTCAGAAGATACATGCTAGACGGTACTTGGATGATTGACCATATAGATTTTGCAAAACGGCACTGGAAGAAGAGGTGTTTAATAGTTTCGTCAAGTTGACAGAAAACACACCGAGTACTTCCATGCTAGTTTCGCTTAAAAAGATTGTCCTTGGTGAGGATAATCCCCCGACGAAGATACCATCCAAATATTTTTATTTTTATTGGCATTTTCATCTTCCAAATTTTCTTATTATTATCAACTGGTAGTCAGAATGAAGGATCGCATTGTACAATGATTTTACCGAGAAAGTGTCATCTACATGAAGATTCCATCTAAATTCGACCGGTTCAGCCAATAGTTGTATATCTCCTAGAGTCCTAGCCGGTGAATTAGGGAATTCAATGCCAATAGCCTTTGCCCAAGCAAGACCCGTCTGAACGTCACATTCGGGGTGAGGTGGCCATTACGGTGGCAATGGTATCACCTTTGCGACGGACAATACTATACAAGGCAGGATACTGTTCACATAAGGGTGCATTGTCTAACCATCTTCCCAGAACTGTATATGTGCTCCATTCTTGATTGAGAAAGTACGATGACGAAAAAGACATTTTTGTCGCCATAAGACCAGCCCAGAAGTGCGAATCCCCAGGTTTCCAAACCACTTGGGATAGTGTCTTCGAACCGATATACTTTCTTCTAAGAATAGTTTACCATATCTCATCTTCGGTAGGAAGCTTGAATAGCCATTTACCTAGCAGGGCTGAATTCTTGACTTCCAAGTCATGAACTCCAAGCCCTCCTTGATCTTTGGGACTATAAACTATACTCCATTTAACCAGTTGATATTTCTTTTTCTCGATGTCCCCTTGCCAAAAGAATCTGGATCGATAATAATCGAGTTTATGCAGGATTCCTTTTTGTATGAGGAAGAAGGATAGCATATACAATACCATATTAGTGAGTACCGAATTAATGAGTACCAATCTTCCTCCCAGGAACAACAATTAGCCTTTCCAGCTGCTAAGGCGTTTTTGAAATCTTTCCTCCACTATTTTCCATTCAGCGATTGTGAGTCTCCTATAATGAATAGGGAACCCAAATAGCGAATAGGAAATTGGCCTTTCCCACAACCGAACAGCTCTGCATATAGATCCGTATCATTTTGGGCATCGCCGAAACAGAACAATTCACTTTTATGGAAATTGATTTTTAATCCCGACAACTGCTCGAAAACCGCCAAAATTAATTTTAGGTTGCGAGCTTTTTGAAGATCATGATCCATAAACAGAAGTGTATCATCGGCATATTGAAGGATTCATAAACCACCATCAACCAGATGTGGTAGCACACCTTCAATCTGACCATCAGATTTGGCACGCTCTATCAGAATAGCCAGCATATCCGCTACAATGTTAATCAATATTGGTGATAACGGATCTCTTTGGCGTAACCCTTTTCGTGTTTGGAAGTAGTGTCCGGTATCATGTTTAACCCGAATTGCCACACTTCCTCCATACACAAAATCATTGATCAGAGCACGCAACTTTGGAGAAAAACCTTTCATCCTGAGAGTCTACTATAGGAAAGATCACTTGACCTTATCATACGCCTTTTCAAAATCTAGTAGTAGAATATATAATTAACGTCGTCATTCAGCTTGAGCTCATTGCAGCAACCGAGACGATTGGAAATCGTATCATTAGACCTCGTGGCCTCACCGGCACATGCATGCCGTTGCCAGCTCAAACATTTCTCCTCTAATCTTCTCCCTTGAATTGTTACTAGGAAGCAGTGGCGCGGCGCACGCCGCGCCTGTGGTATTATCATATATTGCTAGTGCTAACTAATTTGGAATGTGTCTTGAATAAGGAACTGTAATATTTAAGTGTGGCAGAGTAAATTAGCTTTCCTTTCAAAAGTGCTAGCATGCGTACGTTGGAGGACACATTCCATAGTAGAGGCCAAGCCGCACGAATAGATCTTTCTGCTCAGACCTTGCGTGTGGGAGCTGTAAGGAGAGAGTAGCAGAGCAAGGGATATAGATGCAAGAACAGAGCAAGCAGGCGACGGAGACCAGGGCCGGAGTATGGAGAGATTCAGTACGTTAAGGCTGCGGGTAGGCTGTGGGGTAAAAGGGGGAGCTTTGTTTTGCTCGCGTGCATGGCGATGGAGCGCTGCGGCTGGTCAAGATCTAATACCTTGGTGCAGAAGATGGGGCTTGGGCGCGACATGATTGTTGCCATTGGCCTCCAACAGGCTTGTAGCTAGATGTCGAGGAGTTGAGCGTGGCGGTGGCTCTATGTTTTCGGTCAAGGTAAAAAAAGAAGGTGTAGCAGTCTAGCTACACCTATTTTGGCAAATCGGAAGCACTCTATATAATCTGTCAAATTGATGCAAGATCAGCTACTATCTACTGGTATGTTCTCCTTTACTTCACAAATAAAAGACATATAAAAGAAATTTGTCTTCTGAAATTTCTATCTTCAAAATTTCAGAAGTAACTGAACATATATAGACCATCACTTACTATTAGCTGTAGTGACTACAGAGAAACACAGTAAGATGAAGGTAGTCTTTAGTACATCGGTCACAGCCATACATAGCAACAGAAAATACAGAAAAGAAAATACTTATTGTACTGAGTATAGAACCAATCAGTAGCTAACTGTAGCATTTCAGAAAACACTCGACCGCATCGTCCTCATTGTGGAGAAGACAATGATCTCGTTGTCTTTTGGACGGGGAGGTAAGAGACAGAGGGGCTGCATCCAATGTCGCTGAAGGTCCAGCCTTGTCCGTGTTGAGGAAGCGGGCCTCATCGAGATGAATAACCTCTCATTTCCCTTACAGCGGTGGTGTCGCAGTCCGACTTGATTGTCTCGGAGGCACACTTGACCTGATTTGTTTCTTCTTCTTCTTTGGCTTCTGGTCAGCACTCCTCCAGCTCACAGCCTACCCGCCGGAGGGCTCACGCGTGGGTGACTGCGGTACCTTGCCATACGCAACCATCGCACATACCCCCAGGTAGGCCCAGTTCAACCAGAAGTGAAGCAACCGCCAACTGCCAAATCCATCAGCAGCCAAGCGCTAAATCACCTACAGGTAGGCCCAGCGATAGCGACACCCCGATCAATCAGAAGCCCTCAAAGCCAGGGAGCTTAGAGCTCTTTCAAGATTACAGCACTTCAGCATTATAACAAAATAGTATATTTGAAGGACAATAAATAGAGGGTTGGAGCTCTTTTGTGACTCGGTCAATCATAATGGTGCAGCATATCCCGTAAAATGGTCGAGGAGAGTCAAAAAAAGCCATCATCATATGCTAATACTTCTCACTGGTTCATGTTGGAGAGATCCAATATAAGATATCATAATGAAGAGGAAAATAATAGGATACCACCAGAAGAAGCAACATTGCTAATATGCCAAGGAATAAATCCTCGCTAGGTATAGTCCACAATGGAGTATCAATAAGTGGGGGTATTATATTTCCTTATTGGTGTGTTCAAGCTTGAAACATTATGCATACATCTACACTCAAGACATGGTATGGTATCCTGTAATATTTTACCACAGTATCAGCACGGATTAATTTTGCTTTGCAAGGAACCAGGGTACCATATATAATACAATGTGCATGCACACAAACTAAGCTGAACTAAAAAAACGACATGCTAGATGATGATGCAAGGCTGAGTGGACATAACTGGTAAAAGAATGACGGCCATCATAGCGCGCCAAATTCTGTGACATCACCTGATTAGGCATTTCATCGAAGTGATCAAAGGCCACTTACAATATTATAGCCCCTTCTGTAGTTTGTACCACTTGCCAGCAAATTCAGAGACATGCTTCTTCTAGAACATTCAGACACATATGAGTCTAGCCATGACCAAGCTTTGGCAGCGCAATAGAGGAAGAGTGAAATGATTTTTAGTATTGACATCTGGAATACACATCTTAATCTTAACGTTATTGCTTGGCTTATAAATTGGAATAAAATTAACATTCCAAGCCTTTCATAAGGTTGGTCTCAATTGCATCGAGCTAACGCTAACAATCTTTAAGCGAAGAGTTCCATACCATAAATATGCACGCCGTATGTAGATATAATAAAGTTTCTCTTGTTACTTAAACATAGGTTCTCTATGTTAGGATAATTCTCCTATTACAACACCTTGGTGCACTTCTATTGTAGAAGCACTGACATCATGAGGCCTTAAGAAATCAACGAAGAATTCTGAATCTGATATACTGTGAATAAATTTGCCAAAGAATGTAATAGGGTATTGAAGCAGCAAATAATTGTTAGCATTTTTCTGAACTATAAATGCAGAGGAGGACATTAAAAAGGGAATATTTTAAATGCATGATTATGCAGCAATTTCTGCAATTTCATATAGGGAATATAAAGACAAACATAACAATTAGGATATAAATGTGGCAGGAATGAACCGTCAAATTTATCTTGTGATTATGCGTAATGCATCCATTTGTGTGAATCAGATCGAAGATGCCATCAGATATCCCTGAAACTAACATCAACTTCACCAGTCTCCACCCATGATACCATTGGGTAGGCATCAACAGCACCACTCTTTTGTCATCCACAATTGGTTGGGGACCCCGGAGATCTCAGCAGCATGGAGCAAGGGAAGTGGCAGGGGTCACTCCCACTGCGTCCATGACAATCAGTACTCATCCAGGAAGAAGTTCCTTGCAGGTTTCTGCAATAACAATCGGATATCACATATTATTTACAAACTATAACATCGGCACATCTCAGTTTACAAAGTGTGGTGTGAAACTGCTAATTCATGTTAGTATGAATAGGCGATAAAACTGAATCATGACACTGTGAAAAACAGGGAAGAATGTGTACAGATGACCACACATTAGAAGCTAAAATTAAACTACAGAGAGTTGTTGTTTTCGGGAAAATAATACATCCTTCAATACCTCTTATTAGCCTACAGTCGGATCATTATATTCAGGAAAGGGAAACTGCTATAGCAAACCCTTATTTAACTTCTCCATTAAGTACTGAGAATCCCATGAAGTGGTCTGCACAAGAGAGAGCAGCTGCGACGCCCTTGAGAGCAGTAGCAGCGCTGCATATTACTCGAGCGTGCCCATGCGACATACAGATAAAGATCAGCAGCCATAAGGGCGTCGGGGCAAGTAGTCGACGGCATCGCGGCCAGGAAACACACGGCAGCGCGGCCGGATATACACGGAGGTGGTGGGAACGGGATGAGACAGGCCGCGTACGCGACGAACTGGCCGCGGATAAGGATGTCAGATAGGCAGTGGTAGAAGCCTCACCGCGAGCACTGGCCGCGCCGGCTCCTCCCATGGCCGCCCTGCCACTTGATGGAGAGAAGCGCTGATGTCCTCCGCCCGTGTAACCGCCCTGGGAAAGAGATGAGGACGCCGAAATCGCCCTCCTCACGGCCATCCGCCTTGGGGCCTGGGAAGGAGATGAGGGCCCGATGGTTGCGACTCCCGGTGGGGAAGATGTAGTCGGCGGCGATGGGTGGAAGAGTCTGGCTTGTTTTTTTCTTCTAATCTAGGTTTAAGTTCCGAATCGTGGAGACGTGAGCTCCCAGATTATTCGATGGTAGGGACAACCGCACCGCTTTGACCGCCCCGCCGTGACCGGAGTGAAAGGCAACCGGAAACCGGAAAGAAAACCTACCAATCGGTATATCATAACCTGAAGAAAAAAAAACACAAATTAACAGCTGCAGAAAAGAGGAGAACGTGTGACGATCCAATTGGAGGAACGGGAGAGAAATTACCCCATCTACAGTGCCCAAATCAAGGTGGGATCGTTAATTTGTTTACCTTTTATATAGGGTTTATATTAGATGCAGAGCCTCGAATCTGCAATAATACCATTTGTTTATCCGTTTATGCAGGAGATCAGTGCAAGTAGTGTGGGCCAGCATGCTTGCCGAGTTGCTTGCTGACAGCGCAAGAGTCCGAGGAAGCCATCGGTTTCCGGTGGCTGAATTATTTGTAATGGCGGGGCGACACTTGGCTTGTTCCATGGCCAGAAGCGGGGTTCGAGATGGCAAGAAACTATAGTACCGTCTGATGCAAACTTAAAGAACATCAATCAATAGTCGATGATACACAGACATGGCCCAACATGGATAAGTCGACCTCTCTAGAACCAACATCTCTATCCGTTGGCTGGAGCCTGGATTATGCGAGCAGTCCTCCGTGCTTCACGAATGCAATCATGCACTGCATTGTGTTGATGCTAGCAGAAAACGGGAGGCCATTGTTGGCCGAGGGACAAGAGGACATGGCGCAGGAGTCCTACACCTACCTAAAATGCACTGTCATGTGTCCGGCAGTGTTGTGGCATAACAACAGATTCATCCTCCATATGTGGACTGCTCGTTCATCCCATAAACCAAGAACAGTTTTAAATAAGCCTTGAGTCACAGCAAGAGCGATCCAAAAAAAAGGCCTACCGCCGTGGCACAATACAACCCAAACGCTTTGCTTCCGCTATGGTCTAAAGGCATTTTTTTTCGAAATGGGGATGTACCCCGGCTTCTGCATCGTGACGATGCACACAGCCTTTTATTAAAAAACTAGTTCAGACAAAAGTAACGTTTACATCACAGTCATGATCAAGAATCGATAGAAAAATCAACCCTTGCTAAAGACGGCAGACAAATGACAAAACTCATCAGCAAAGCCTCCTAGTGTGCCGCCAAGCAGCTTGTCGCAAGATATCCTGAGCGACCCTCAGGAGCCGTGTGCAACCAGTAGGCATAGCATCCCGCTGTCCCTCCGGCGAAAGGAGATCTAAAGACATGCTTTTCTCTAATTCTCTTAACTACGACGTTGGGTATGGTAACTATGGTGAACATGTTCCGGATTACCCTTGAATTTCTTTCACTTCTAATTTTCCACACCCTGAGCTATCCTAGCTATGATCTCCATTAGACGCTAAACTTTATTGCAGGCTAATCAACACCAACGGGTACAATAACGGGGGTGTGGGGCTATGGTTTCGGTCGACTATTACCACATCCAAACTGTGGGATCCATATAGGGAACCCCAACTCGTGGCCATGGGCATCTCCAAGTGTCGTGCAATCTGGCTCATGCTAGGTCAGTTGTTCTTTTCCTCCCCATGTTGTGGGCACTCCATGGACGTTGATGACATGGTCTGACTGTTTGCTTGATAGTTCGACGCTGACATACTAGCAGCTATCGAAGATCGCTGCAAGCTACTACTAACAAGTGATTTCGAAGGCGCCACGCCACGAGCCACACCAGCCAGAGAGAGAGAGAGAGAGAGAGAGAGAGAGAGAGAGAGAGAGAGAGAGAGAGAGAGAGAGAGAGACTGAGAGAGACTAATCGAGGTATGAAAAATGGACGCTGATGTTGCAACCTCGAAGTTGCGGGCTCGACACACAGTCGATGCAGCGTAGTGGCAAAATCAGTTTGGAGTACAACTGAATTGGTTGACCTAATCAACTCTAGCAGAAGGTTGTTCGATATCTCGCTATGGTGCGCCTACGGATAGTGTGGTAGAGAGAGACTAACTCATCGGGGTTAAGATTAAACTGTGCATACACTTGGCTAGCAGTTACTTGTGTTGACTCCTCGCACTCATCCGGGTCTATCTTTCTCGAAGAGATCATCCTCGGACCAACCTGCAAGCGAGCCCGCCGACGTGTCAATGATTGAATTATATTGCTCAAGTACTTACATTGCTACGCGGCAGCTCATTATGGCTAATTGGGTGCTCCTACTCAATTTGATTCTACTACTGCGTGCTAGACTAATTAACCGCTGCCTGAGCGTCAGATCGATCGCATGATATGCACATCTTCACCCTGCTCTCTGGCAGCGTCGTGCCACGCCACCAACAACAGCACCGCGGCGACAGCCGCCGTAGGGGTCCCATGTGGCAAGTAATTCAGTCAGCTTGGTGTGCAGGCCACAGCCAGGACAAGACTGGAATCATATCATCTGCCCTGGTGGCCTAACCGGCACATGTCGCTGCCAGCTCAAAAATTCCTTGTGTAATCTTCTCCCTTGAATATTCAGATTAGATGCAGAATCTTGACACTTGTCTGCATGAGTGTACGAATCGCCAATAATACTATTTATTTATCCGTTTATGCAGGAGATCAGTGCAAGCGTAGGCCATCATGCACGTCGACTTGCTGACAGCGCAAGAGTCCGAGGAAGCAATCGGTTTCGAGTGGCTGCATTATTTGTGATGACAGGGCGACACTTCATATGTGCCACGGCCAGCAGCTGGCACAAAGATGATAGATACTGGTCGCCCCAATCGTTTCCACTTGTAAATGTGATATGATCCTGGATGGATCAGATAAATTCAGGTTGTGTGACAATCACCCTAGCTATTCCTGTCCGCTGATGCGTCCGCAAGGTATTGTGATGCAAACTTAGAAAAGCTTTGAATTATATGTAAGACTTAGGCGGCCCACTTAACACATAACTTTGATGCAAACTTATTTAAAGGACATGAATGGACGATGACGCGCACACATCTGCATCTTCTCGTTGGTCTTGCCTGTGGGTACCGTAGGTCCCTGATCTCTTTTCCTGTGTACCCATTGCTGGTTAATCCGTAACTGATTCCTGAGGTTATCGCTAAGTGTTATGTGAAGCTGTGACTATGGTGCCGCGCAGAGACAAAGCAGGTCATGCGTTAATTACGACATGGCACCCGACCACCAGGTGGAGCGGCGTACACGTGGACAGGACCAGCGCCAGGAGTTCCATTCAACTTTAGAAATCTTTGAAGAAAAAAACTAGGATGGATGAATGGTCTGTCTTAGACTCTCAGTTTCTCTGCATTATTGTACGTGCAATGATGCTTAGGGTCTGGGCTGACTGCGGCTACCTGTGGCTGGCTATGTTACTGTGCAGGAAAAGCTACTTTAGAGAAAAACTGCTATTTTGAGTTTTACTCTTTGGCAACTTAGTTGGCTATCTAGCTGCAAACTGATGAATTATTTAAAATACACACATACTTATGCAAACATGCTTAGGGTCTCTTTGTTTGGGCTGACTGCGGCTACCTGTGGCTGGCTATGTTACTGTGCAGGAAAAGCTACTTTAGAGAAAAACTGCTATTTTGAGTTTTTTACTCTTTGGCAACTTAGCTGGCTATCTAGCTGCAAACTGATGAATTATTTAAAATACACACATACTTATGCAAAAATGCTTAGGGTCTCTTTGTTTGGGCTGACTGCGGCTACCTGTGGCTGGCTATGTTACTGTGCAGGAAAAGCTACTTTAGAGAAAAACTGCTATTTTGAGTTTTACTCTTTGGCAACTTAGCTGGCTATCTAGCTGCAAACTGATGAATTATTTAAAATACACACATACTTATGCAAAAATGTATAGTTTTGCAAACTTTTGTGTAAACAATGTACATGTCACATATATTGTCATTAATAGACATTAAAAACACCGTATAATAATTCATAGTGTTTGTGCTCCAAATAAAGGTCTTGCTTATTTCAGCAAACTACGGTGAGTGTTGATCAGGGGCGTACAAAAACTAATTAACATGGAGTGAGTGTACAACTAATAGAACACCAAAGTGCAGTCGTCCGACGGAGGGGACCAAAGCAACGAACATGCGCAGCAGACGAACACTGGTCTGACGCATGGCGAAGCAATGCAGGCGCGAAGCGGAGCTCACAGGCCGCAAACTGCGACCTCGAGCTGCTCCTTGTCGTCGTCGTCTCTGGCTGCATGACCGCGGGCGGATGAGGAACGGACGGCGCACGGGACGACCGGACGAGCGCGGCCGGCTGTCGGGGACGAGCACATGCGGCTGTCAGGGACGAGCACAAGCGGCGGTCGGGGACGAGCACTGGCGACGGTCCAGACGCGCATCGGCGGCGGTTGGGGACAAGCTCGGCGGCGCAGTCGATCTGCCGGTGAAGGGAGGAGACGAGGGGTGCCGGAACGGGACCGGTAGGAGAAGGAGATGGAGGAGTGTGGCGGCGAAGGTGAGGGGCGGCGGAGGAGATGGGTATGGCCGTATGGGGGTCAAGCTCCGGCGGTGGAGATCCTAATACGCCGCTCGCTCTGGTGGCGTGACTCATGTGGACAAAAAAGGCAGCAGTTATCTTCTCGATTTTTTTCATCCCGTACAAGCGTAGGAGCAACGCAGGGTGCGCTTCGGGCCTCCCGGTGGCAAGTTTCCAGTAAATACGACTAACGAAATGGGCAAAGTGACAAACCTTTTCGGTTTAAGCAGAAAACCTCGGGAAACACCCCTAGTACGTGCTTTTTCTCCTGTGTGGGAGATGGAGGTGCTTCGGCCGAAGCCAACCGCGCAGCCTGAACCTTTATTTGGTTCACCCTACTTATTTCTATGAAAAGCACCCAAAAGCTCAATTAATCAGGAAGAACTTCTCGTTAGCTAAGCCTAGCTACCTAACACCCATATTTATAAGTCTAAAAAAATATCCAAAAACCAATGTAATAGTATAGTAAATGATGTAACATATAAGCATGCAAAATTTTAATACGAATTTCTCGGGTACACAAATTCTCGGGCCTAGTTCTAGTAAAGACACCAAACTGAGTCTATAGCTGTATTAGAGATGCATTGCATACAATGAATAAAAGGTGTAACTTAGAATATGGATCAAAGTGAATATGGACATATAATATGCATATGCCTACCTCTCGGTCGGTCGCTCGGTCAATCTATCTGTACTAATTAGCAGCCATCACCATTCATTGGGTGCATTTGGCTTCTATAATGCTGCATATGTACGGAATTAAGTGACTCACATTGTTTACATACGGATATATCTAGAAACAATTATGTGTATAGATACATCCATATCTAGATAAAGTTAAATGGACGTTGTACATGGTTGCTGATTGGATCCGCTACACATGGATGTATGTATTGTCAGCCTCTCAAGAGTCTCGAAAGATCTTTTTTTTTGAACAAGAAAGGTTCCGAAGGACCGAGAGCTGCATTAAGTCAACACGGTTACAGACCATTTTACAGAAAGGGCCTCAGAGAAAAAGGAAATAACAGACCAGCCCTTAGATTTAGCACACAGGACCCTACAGCAGAAAATTAAAAAGCGATCAGGTCCCTGGTCGTCGCCGACGAACAGGCTTCGCCATCGACTGCCATCCACGCCACCGGGGAACAAGCCACTTGGTGCGCAGACGGCAGGATCTGTCAAGGACGAAGCCGAGTAAATCCTCACAGAGGAGGAAGATCTCCTAGAGATGGGCCGCCCTTCGGCCATGTGCTGCAGGGGCAGGGCGATGACGCTGGCACTAGTAGGAAAAGCCTCATCAGTGGCGCACGAAAAATGGATTCTGTGGCGCATGGGAGGTGCGCCACAGAAACGTCGCCACAAAAATAAGGTTTCTGTGGCGCACCTGCCCGTGCGCCACGGAATTAGGTTACGTGGCGCACTTGTTCTTAGGTGCGCCACGGAAAAGCGTACGCCACGAATTGGTTTTTAGTGCGCCACGGAATTTGCTTGTATTATACACGATTTTGTGCTGCATGCTATACACATGCGGTTTATAGACAAGCAATACGGATACACGGATACACAGGTTATATACGAGCAACATTCAGATATAATATAAATATCATGTACATTGCACGGATATAACATAGACATCATCATCACATTACTTAGAGCCCGATCGAGATACATATATAGTGGCAAGTGTCAAATGTTTTGCATACAACTCTTAATTCATACAAAATTCACAATTTCGAGATACAAAGTAGTCTTCATCCGGTTCCTCCTTTGCTCCGTCATCTCTACCCACCGAGGCTCGCTTGCATCGGGGTCCTTCATCCAGTTCCTACTATGATGAAAATGGAAGAAAGTGAGACCAACAAGTCCGATGCACAAGAGAAATGGAATAAATGCCTCATACATTGTTGGTCAACACAAATATTAACATTCGGGGACGGTGTAAGTGAGACCAAGTCCGATGCACAAGAGATTGATATTTGTGCTACCTTACCGGGCTCACTTACGCCGCCCCGAGTGTACGGTGACCAAACATTTTAATCATCGGCATTTTGAAAATGTCAAAGCAAATGGAATGACAAAATGGAATAAGTGCCTCATACATTGTTGGTCAACACAAATATTAACATTCAGGGATGGCGTAAGTGAGACCAAGTCCGATGCACAAGAGATTGATATTTGTGCTATCTTACCAGGGTCACTTACGCCACCCCCAAGTGTACGGTGACCAACATTTTAATCATCGGCATTTTGAAAATACCAAAGCAAATGGAATGACAAGGGCCTCATACTTTGTTGGTCGAAACAAATATTAACTTCCCGGGACGGAGTTAGCGAGCCAGGTAGGATGCACAAGAGATTGATATTTGTGCAATCACACGAGGCTCACTAACACCGCCCCTGAGTGTACGGTGACCAAGCATTTTAATCATCGGCATTTTGAAAATCTCAAAGCAAATGGAATGACAAAATGGAATAAGTGCCTCATACATTGTTGGTCAACACAAATATTAACATTTAGGGATTGTGTAAGCGAGGCCGAGGTAGGATGCACAAGAGATTGATATTTGTGCTATCTTACCAGGCTCACTTACGCCACCCCCGAGTGTACGGTGACCAAACATTTTAATCATCGGCATTTTGAAAATCTCAAAGCAAATGGAATGACAAAATAGAATATGTGCCTCATACATTGTTGGTCAACACAAATACTTTGCGAAGGGCCCCCTTTCCCCGGTCGGCGTTCCAGTCAACGGGTGCTTGACGACACAACAACGCCGATCCGCATCTCCGGCGCAGAACCACGCCGGTCCCTCGCTGTCCGGTGAACGAGTCCTTGATGCAAAGACCGTGCCGGCCTGCCCAGCATTATGCCGGGCCGTGTTGCCGCGCTTCAAGCCGTGTGTCCGCGCCTCGCACTGTTCGCCTTCTTTCCCGGTGAACCAATAGGCTGATCGTTGGAATAAGGAAGCCGATGACAGCCGGTCGCAAGATTAAATTGCGATCGGCCGTCATCGGCTTCTTTATTCCAACGATTAGTCTATTCGTTCACCGGGCAAAAAGGCGAAGAGTGCAGGGCGCGTGATCGACACGGCCCGAAGCGCGACAACGGGGTCGGCATGATGCTAGGGAGGCTGGCACCGTCTTGGCATTAAGGACTCGTTCACGTACCGGACGGCGAGAGAAGAAAAGTGGTGCTGCGCCGAGAGGCATGTCGGCGTTGTTGTCTCATCAAGGACTCGTTCACGGAACGGCGGCCGAGAAAGGGGGCTCGTCTACAAAGTATATTGCGGCGTATAGGTGACCAAACATTCTAATCATCGGCACTAAAATGGAAGAAAGGCCAATGCAATTAAGAAGTAGCTAGTATGAACTAAATGGAATGCCTCATACTTTGTTGGTCGAAACAAATATGAACATCCCGGGATGGCGTTAGTGAGGCCAGGTAGGATGCACAAGAGATTGATATTTGTGCCATCACACCAGGCTCACTAGCGACACCCGGAGTGTACGAGTGATCAACCAACCATCTAATCATCGACAAGTACAAAAACACCACCAAACCAGCAACCATGGTGACATAAGTCAAGATGCTCAAACACACATAGCATGCATGGAGCGAGATGCTCCAAAGGGATTATTCATCACTTGGTAGTAACCAAGTGATGCTGGCAAGAGAGAGGCCAAGCTCGAGCTAGTCAATCCAAGTAGAGATGGATATGCATAAGTAAGCAAGAACACATCGCCTATCCAAGTTAACCGAGATAAAACCAACCTTGACAGACCAACCGAATCACCTAGCACCACCTAGCATTTTAAAACCATCGAAACAGTCCTTTTTCTTCAAAGGATACCATAGTGGCATTCATTTACATGATCCCCTACGGTGGATATCTCTAATTTCATCAAAGCCAACAAGAAAAAGAAATATATCATTACTCGGTTGAGTTCAAAACAAAGCTAGGGTCCATAAGGGATTACTCATAACCAAGTGATGTCTGGCAAGAGAGAGGCCAAGCTCGAGCTAGTCAATCCGAGTAGAGATGGATATGCATAAGTAAGCAAGAACACATAGCCTATCCAAGTTAACCGAGATAAAACCAACCTTGACAACCAACCTGAATCACCTAGCACCACCTAGCATTTTAAAACCATCAGAAACAATCCTTTTTCTTCAAAGGATACCATAGTGGCATTCATTTACATGATCCCCTACAGTGGATATCTCTAATTTCATCAAAGCCAACAAGAAAAAGAAATATATCATTACTCAGTTGAGTTCAAAACAAAGCTAGGGTCCATAAGGGATTACTCATCACTTGGTAGTAACAAAGTGATCTTTGGCAAGAGAGAGGCCAAGCCCGAGCTAGTCAATCCGAGTAGAGATGGATATGCATAAGTAAGCAAGAGCACATAGCCAATCCATGTTAACCGGATAAAACCAACCTTGACAACTAACTCGAATAACCTAGCATAACCTAGCTAGTCTTTTAAACCATCGAAACTTCCCATTTTCTTCAAAGGATACCATAGTGGCATTCATTTACATGATTCCCTACTGTGAATATCTCTATTTGGATAACATAAGCAATCCACACCAAGTAAACAAGTCCTCATCACCTTATACGAGTTCAAACTTTGGATTTGTTTCCAACAAAGGTTGGAAAACAAATCAAATCCATTTAGTTTAATTGAATCATCACCAACACATGGTTCATTAATAAGAAGTGACAAGCATAGCACCAATTAATCAAGCAATATAGCAGCATCGGTAACAAACATAGCACCAATTAATCAACTATAGCTCCATCGGTAACAAGCATAGCGAGCAATTAATCAAGCAATAGCAGACATGACCTGCACATGACACTTTACTAAAGCCAAAGCTTCGAGTAAAGCAATCAAGGCTTTCATGCGGTTCTTGACAGGCAACAACCGCAAGCAATGGGATCATAATTCAATCCCTGTGCACATACAAGGTGATAAGCAGTTAATTACAATTGCATTAGACATCAATTGCAACCTGGCACAGGTGAAGATTGAATCACCCAATGTCCAGAACCAAGCAATTGCATGGATTCAGTTACCATAGCATGCAAGACAATCAAAGTAGCAGATAGCTTCACTTGGCTGCATAGAGGAGATACTGAGTAACAAACCAAGCCAGCAAAGGAGGGGAGAGAGTTCTCCCCCCTCTCTGCATAGAGGAGAAACTAAGAAACAGCATCCAGAATAAGAAAAGGGGGACTGGAGCAACAATCATGGGAGTCCAACAATGGCATTCTATAACCAAAGGCACCTCCAACAATGTCAAGCTAAATCGTTCCAACATCGTGCTAGCAACTAGCAACACAGCAGCATCAACATCCAGAGCACAACAAGCAGCACAACAACATCCAGAGCATTTCATCGAGCACTTTGTGCTCGCGCGGAGAGGAAGAGGGAGGGGAGGGCAGAGGTGGAGCTCACCGAAAACAGGGGTGGAGGAGGAGTTTGACGACGATGGCAGGGGTGGAGGAGGTGGAGGACGCGGCGGCTCGGCCTCCTCCTTGATGCGGCGGCGCCGGACCCTCCTCCGGCACGCCTTGGCCCCTCCTCCTCCACGCCGCAGCGGCATGTGCTGCTGGTGGCGGGGATGGGTGGAGCGTGGGGGCATGCGCCCCTCGCGGAGGAAGGCGGCGGCGACGGCGATGGCGACGGCGACGACCATGGCGGCGCGCCTTGGTACGGATCGGAGGGAGAAGGGAGAGAGGCGGCGCGGCGGTAGAGGGGATGAGGGCGCGGGGAGGGGTACGGGGATAATATAAGTTTCCCTATTTCGTGGCGCACCAGCTCGGGTGCGCCACGGAATCAACAACCTCGTGGCGCACCGAGCAAGTGCGCCACGAAATAGGTATTTCGTGGCGCAGCCGGCCGTGTGCGCCACGAAATAGTTATTTCGTGGCGCGGCGAGGCTGTGTGCGCCACGAAATACCTACGCTAATAATTGGGAGTGCCAGGATGTGGGCCCCACATAGTTTACGTGGCGCGAGGGTTCAGCAATGCGCCACAAAAATAAGCTAGTTTTGTGGCGCACACAGTCTCGTGCGCCACAAAATAAGTTTCTGTGGCGCACTTAAAACGGTGCGCCACAGAACTAAGCTTCGCCTATAAGGGTTTTCCTACTAGTGCGGCATGAGTCCCCCGTTGATGAGCATCCCAGGAAGTGCACCACCTCGACGGCAGTGCAGATGAAGCAGGCGCAGCTCGCATGAACTGCTGCCAGCACAGAAGAACAGGTGCACCATCGCTGCCCTCGCCCTCGCCTCCACGGCCGACCGAGAGGAACAGCTTTGGCGCAGCAAGTCCGCACCAGCAGCAGCCAGGATAAGGCCTCCAAGATGCAGACGCGTTGGCGACAACGCAGCTGAGCTCCTCCTCACCTCCACGGCCGGCCAGGAACTCGTCGACGTCGATGAACGGCAGCATGTATATGCTCCCCTCCTCGCCTCCAAGGCCGGCCAGGGGAAAACACCGCCTACCGCCGCTGCGCTGCAGCTGAAGGAACACCGCCACTCTTTTATTAAACGGAGCATCGATCTTCACCTTCGATCTCCCCTCCGACCACCGGAGAAGAAGAGGGAGGAAGAAAGATCCTACATCGGCTGAGATCCAGGCGGCCAGATCTCCTCCACCGCTCTCACTACTGGGTAACAAGCCCCCTACCGGCATAAAGCCACTACACCTAGCTACTCTATGTACTCCGGCGCCTCCCCTCCACCCATCTCGATCGACAGGGCCGGCGAGATTGGCTTCGGTTCGGCCCGGCTCCTTTGAGGAGTCGCTCAGCTACTGTAGAGGGGAGGAAGAGCGAAAGGGGGTAAGTGAGCGGCCTCCTGTCTCGAAAGATCCAACATCACTTTATCCAACAATGGTGAGTCAGCATCGTTGGATGGAGTATGCGAGCACTCCTTCACGATTCATGCATTGCAGACGAGAGGCCATGAATGGTTGCCCAAGGAGGCATGACATGAGTACATGATTGAGGAAGGATGCGATGTCATGACCAAAATTGTAGCTGTTGCCACCTGGCATATACTATTGCTTGACCATAGGTCCATCCTCCCTCCATCTGTGCATGCATGGTATGGTACTCTGGTCTTATGGTTGATGAAGAAACAGATGATGCTTTCGTTCTATGATAGGCTGTGTAAACGAAAAGGGTAAGGGAAGAGTCCGAGGTGGGCTCACCATATTTAAGCCGACAACTAAAGAGTCCAAGAGAGCCATCGGTTTTGGTTCCCTCAATTATTTGTGGCCCTGGCCCCTCCCTACACACTTAACCTACCTTCTCATTATATGTTTGTTTGCATGTGTGTTAGGGAGTGTTGAGTACAGCTTGCCAGTTCCTCTCCACTACTCAGGGCATCTCCAGCGGCGCGACGCATTTCGGACGTCCAAATGGACGCGTCGTGTCCGTTTGCGTCGGGCCAAATGGTCGAAAGTGTCCGGGTGTCCGTTTGCGTCGGGGGTGGCTCCAGCGGTACGATGCATAATTTTTTTTTCATTCATACGCCATAATTTACATGATAATAAAAAGGACATAAAAAAGCCAGAAAGGGGTGCTAAAATAGGCGATGTCTACTGGTCGTCGTCGCAATCAGCTGCGGCGTCGGCCATGGAAGCTCGTACGCCGGCGGTGGAGGAGGTACCGCCGCACGAGCAGGAGACTGTGGCCAGGGGTCCCACGCTGGAGCAGCAGGCGGAGCGCGGACGTTGGAACGCGTCGGCGTGGCCGGAGGAGTCGCCGGCCTCCCTGCGCGAGCGCTGACTCGCGGAGCTGGATTGCGAGCCCGTCCCACAAAGCGAGCTCGTTGAGCTCGTCCTGCTCGCTGTTGGCCAGTGCCATGGCAATGGCCTCCTCCTCTGAAATGTCCGGCGGCTGGGTCTCCGGATCCCACGCCGGTCCGCAGTCGTCGTGGTCGTAATGCGGCATGGTCACGTTGCCGTCCTCGTCCTTGTCGCCGTCCTCGTCCGCGTCCTCGTGGTCGTTCTCTTCTTCTTCGGCGGCGATCTCGCGCTCGAAGTAGTCTACGTCGGCGAGGTAGGCAGCGCGGCGCCGCGCGTCGAACTCCCACCTCCCGAAGGAAATCCAGTTGTAGGAGTTTAGCGCGTACGCCAGATCCTCCCGCAGATCCGGCGCCAAGACCGCGCGGCGGCGCCACACCTCGTCCCGCCGCTCTCGGCCCTCGCGCGGCACGGGGGGGACCGGCACGCGTCGCGAGTTCAGTTACCAGCCCCCTCCCGGCAAGTTCGCGTCTGGTCATGGTACCGGCCGGTTTTCCTCCCATAGCTGCCGAGCGAGGTCAACGCGGACGTACCGGCCGACCCGTGCTTTCTTGCCGGAACGCGAGCCGCTAGCCTCCTGGTCGTTCTTCGTCTTCCGGAACGGCCGGCATTTCTTCCCGTGGCGTCGGTGTGGTGGCTACTGTGGGATTTTGCCAATGGTTTTGGTAGGGGAAATGGGCGCCGGCAGCGTCCCTTTAAGGCTCCGACGCCATCTCGCCTTCAATGGCCTGCCAGTGCAACTCCTACTAGCTGCGCACGCTCGCGGAAGCCGAGGCACGCCATTAACGCGGCTCCTGCAAAGGCTGCAGCGCCGCCCAGAAGTAATTCCGCGGAAGACGAAGCAGTTGTGCCGCTGCCAGGCGGGCCCGCGCGAGGACCGAGCGGACACTTTGCGCATCCGCCGAGCATCCGCGGAGACGCAAACCTGACGCATATTTGGGCTAGGTTTGCGTCTCCGCGGATGGCCCCGTCACTTTGCGTTGCCCCGCTGGAACAGGCCCCAGACGTATTTCCGGTCACGGCGGACACAAACGGTCGCTCAGTGTCCGTTTGCGTCGCGCCGCTGGAGATGCCCTCATTACTAGTAATTCAATGGCAGAGCAAGTGAAGGGTCTCAAACTACCTAGCTCCAAAATTCAACTAAAAACAGTATGGCTCCAACATTTTTCGGCCAAAAGACCAAGAACAGCTAGGGTGGCATGTCATATATTTTTTGTGACATCGTAAATATCAAAATGAGTTTGATATTTACGATGTCACAAAAAATATATAATACATAATGAATATATTAACATTTTGTAGTAATGTCCTCTTTGAACAAGGTACGTATAAGTGACATCTTGAAATGATTGTAGCTTAGGGAAGACAAAGTGATAACAATAGGACCACGATTCTACCAAGTATGGGCATGGTCATTTAACTTATAAAGCGGGGTGGAAACCTAATTTCAGAGATCCTATCGAGTTATTTGTCTACCACACACTGCATAAACTCATAATCGACATACAAGCTTATGTACGTGGGTGTCCCACAGCGGTGATAATGCAAATAAGATGTTAAAGTTACATATAGCCAACGCCCGGTAAAGTTGGGTAAGTCAACATTAATCTAAACTGAGTTCATCGCATGCCTTCCAAATCATTGCTAGTCACGGCAATCGTTTCCATTTGTACATGTGATGTTGTGGGCATTGTTCGAGCAATTAGTTAGGCTGCAATGTTCATGATCTCGAAATTATAACACCGAAGTGTCAGCACATGCATGGCACATGCCTCCTGACTGATGGCTTAATAATAGAAAGCTAGAAGGAAAAAAAAAGTGCAGGTGGTAGAGAGGATTATATGTGGCATGACACACTTGAGAGTGCTACACTTGGCGTGCTCCCAGATGGAGCCAAGAACTTTGGATGGCCTGAGTTGAGTGACCGCATTATTGTACTGTCCTTGTCCCTCGTGATAGTGATGTTTTTAGTTGGTATCCATAAAATCGTATAGTGTTGGATGTAAATTTGAAGAACATCGATCGTATGTAGAACAGTGACATAGCTGCGTCTCCATTGTCTCACTGGCTTGCACTCCACGGCGTCTCTGCAGTGCAGGTTCATTGCATACTCGCCGACGACGCGTCGTGTTACTCAAGGTGTTCCCAGTCTCGTCATCTTTCCAAGAAATTCGAAATATAGAATGTAACATATGCATCCAGCGATCCATCGAGGCCTCTATCCCAATTTGTAGATCTTCATTATTTTATCCATTTGACTGGATTATTTTTCCTCTTCTTATAATGCAATGCGGGAGCTCCCCGCCATCTGACGAGGTTCCATCAAAAAAAAAATCCATTTGAGCAAACTAGTATGTACTTATTATGGAATGGAGTGATAACTGCTTGTGCAACTGCAATGAGATATGCTATATCTAGAGAATTTCTCTTGGAAATTAGCCAAAGCCTTGCTCTAACTAGGACAGTGTCCGAACAAGCCCCACAACTTCCTCTCGATCCCTCGCTCAATCTACCCACTGTTGGTAATACCGATCACCATTCATCGGTTCTCCTGATTATGAGCAGCTCGAGCTAACCTTGTTTATTGTTGGAAGCAAGCATGCATTTAACAACTGGAGTTATGCATGACGCTTGTTTGCTTGGCTGCTGAGTCTCCAGTCCAGATGAATGTATGGGTCGGTGGATGTCATGTCTGTTGAACGTATCAGAATAGGAGTTAAGATGCATGCTTCACCAAGAAACATAATATAGACAGAAACATACAACAGGAGGGGCCATCCCTTAAAAAACACCACTATCCCTAACACTCGCGTCCGCGCGGCTGCCGACACGCCCTTTCCTCCCTCCTCTAGCCCTCCTCTGCGCGGTCTCCTCTCCGTCGCCGCCGCCCGGAGCGTCGCCGGTGTTATCACCAGATTTTAGACAAATCCAGAGGTGGGCCGGGCTTGGAAGATTACATGTGGAAGATTTCTGAAGCGGCCTGGCATGAAGGGTTTTGGGCTGAATTGCCCGTGTATCTTTATTTAGTAGTTTATTATTTTAGATAAGAGATAGAATCTTACTCGTGCACGGTTTAGTGCACGCCCTCATTAGAAAGTCCCCTGGACTATAAATATGTACCTAGGGTTTATGGAATAAACAACAACTCACGTTCAACCCCAAAAACAAACCAATCTCGGCGCATCGCCAACTCCTTCATCTCGAGGGTTTCTATCGGGTAGCGACATGCTGCCTAGATCGCATCTTGCGATCTAGGCAGCACAAACCCACGTTGTTCATGCGTTGCTCGTACTCGAAGCGTTTTTGATGGCGAGCAACGTAGTTATCATTAGATGTGTTAGGGTTAGCATTGTTCTTCGTTTAAGCATGCTTACGTAGTGCAACCCTTGCATATCTAGCCGTCCTCACGCCTATCTCAGGTGTGGGGGCGGCACCCCGCTTGATCATTGTTTAGTAGATCTGATCCGTTACGATTGCTCCTTGTTCTACAAGGATTAGTTTAATATCTGCAATAGTTAGGCCTTACAAAGGGGGGGAGGATCCGGTGGCACGTAGGGTGGCGTTCGCAAGTCCTAAACGGGATGTTCCTAGGATCAACTTCATGTTGGTTTTTGGCCTTGTTTAGGATCGGCTTACGAGCACCGTGCGTGGCCGCAAGGCCCAACTCTGGAGTAGGATGATCCGATTATGCGGTGAAAACCCTAAATCGTCGTAGATCTCATTAGCTTCATCTTGATCAAGCAGGACCACCAAGTATTCGTGCACCCCGCACGGATCATGGGTAGATCGGATCTTTGAGCCGATTCACAAGATAACCTGAGAGCCGATCGAGGCTCGTATTTAACGTTTACATGTATGCCCTGCAGGAAACTAAGCGAGGCATCCTCATCACCTTCCGACCGGGTATAGGTCAGGTGGCACGCCCTGCACTTCGCAACGCCGCGTGTGACCGAGAAGAGCATTGCGGGCCGTCGCTCGGAGGGGTCTCGGCCAGCCGCAGCTCTAGGCTCTTCCCGGCTCTACGGTGTTGACAAGGCCGCTGCCCGCCGGTGGGTTTTGGCGAGTCAACACATTCTGGCACGCCCGGTGGGACAATCGTCTACATCAACCACATCGCCATCTACATCTGAGATGGCGGACGGCACGCCGGTCACCTACGGGGATCTGCCTGACGACCTCAAGAAGCAATACAACGAGATCAAGGCTACCCTCGAAGCCGACCTCATCGGCTCTTTTCGAGAGAACCCGTTCCGGTGGCATCGGATGGAAGGGGTTCTCACCGCAAGGTGCGCTCGATGGGATAGACCTCTCAACCCCGTCGGAGGAACGCACCGAGGGTGCGGCGAGGAGATCAACTACCCGGTGGCTCACTCGCTACACCGCCACTGCGAGAACTTGGTCAACGTGTTGGAGCGTGTCGCTCGCGCGTGATCCGAGAGATCATGAGCCACCGGTACTCGCCGTCGGGACCAGCTCTCGGGACGCACCAAGGAGAGTTGCCATTCCGGTCCCGTCCACCGCTGCCATTTGCGTTGGCAGCACCAGGCTGAAGTGCCGACTACACCGGCATTCCTCGTCTACGAGGATTGGTGGCGACCCTAGTGACTACCGGTTCTTAATGGAGGCGCCTAAGGAGATCCCTCATGGATACGCGTGCATGTATGTGCCGGATTGTGGCGACTGGGCACTCACAAACCAGGTCACAACATCGGGGACTCCGGCGAAGACAGGAGGAAAGTCGGCGACCGAGCAGACGTGGCTAACTAAATACGCCACGCCGACGAAACTCCCGAGCCCAGCTCCTGCAGATGGCTCAGAGCTGGAAAAGCAAACATGGCAGGCCAAGTACGCCACCCCGGCGAACCTTCAGAGTGCAACTCCTACGGCCAGCACAGCGGATCAGATCAGTACCATACTGAGAGACCAATTCGGCATGATGCCGAAAAGAAGAGGCGATCGGCTATTCCAAGCCGTACCACGACGATTACGAGATGATCCCGCTGCCACCTAAATATCGGCTCCACGACTTCTCCAAATTCAGTGGATCGGATGGCTCCGGCTCCATCGAGCACATCAGCCGATATTTGGCTCAGCTAGGACCGGCTTCGGTGTCGGATCAGCTACGCGTGAGGCTTTTTCACGGTCCCTCACGGGATCGGCTTTTGGATGGTACACCTCCTTGCCGGCAAACTCCATCCAAACTTGGAAGCAATTGGAAGAACAGTTCCATATGCAATACCATTCGGAAGCTTCCGAGTCCGGCATTGCCGATCTAGCACAACTACGTCGAAGCGCGGGAAACGGTGACGAGAATACATCCGGCGCTTCGGGAATCTTAGGAACCGATGTTATTCGGTTCGTATAACTGAAAAGGAAGCGAGTCGAGTTGGCGTAGCGAGGCCTTGCGACACAGCTGAAGGACATGGCCTCCCAAGCGGATTATCCCTCGCCGGCGCACATGGTTCGGAAACTATCGGCATATGAACAGCGCCACCCCGACCTGTGCCAAGACAAGTTCAAGCGTGCAGTAGTTATGGTCGATACTGAGAGGAAGATGAAGTGCTCGCGGGAGGCCAAGAGATAGCGATGGCTGAGTGGACACAGGGGGGACCCCTGTGGCCTGCAAATGGGTGAAGCCACCAGGGCCGCCCAGGGGATTTGATTTTGACGTGACCAAGACTGAACAAATCTTCGACCTCCTGCTCAAGGAGAAACAGTTGACGATTCCTGAAGGTCTCAAGTTCCCCACGGCGAAGGAGCTAAACGGAAAGCCGTATTGCAAGTTCCACAACTCGCTTTCCCATGCCACCAACGACTGCCGGGTGTGGCGTCAGCACATCCAAGCGGCGATAGAGAAGGGGCGGCTAATTTTCAACCGAGTACGCCATGAAGGTCGACACCCAACCCTTCCCCGCCGTTAACATGGTGGAAATCACCGACCACGAAGGTTGCCAGCCGGGTCCCTCGTTCGGCATCAACATGGTAGGACCCGGAAACCACTCGGCAAAGATGGAGATGAGGGCAGCTGCTCTCATAGCAAGGACACGGAGGAGGCCGCTCCACGCGATCGGCTCCGTCATGATGGCAAGCGCTATGTCACGAGAGGAGAGGTGAAGAATATAAGATATCAGCGACCCCTCTCGATCACCTCCTCAACAAATATGTTAGTCGGTATGACCAACGCCGACGGTCCAATTACGATGATAGAGAAGATCGTTTGGCTAGAGAAGCCGGAAGACATCGTCGGCGGAATCGCGATGAGGAGGAGCACGAGCGCTATGCCACGGAAGCATCAAGGGGGCAAGACGACAACGCCGGGCATTGGGACTGCCCCTTCTTCGGACACTGCTGGGATTCGGGAATGAGCCGATTGCCCACAATCGGCAATTGCCCGAAATGCAATCGAGAAAAGAAGGAGGCAGCCAACGTGTACGTGTTCGAGCGCTTAGGGCCTCTCCCGCCACAAAGCAAACGCGCTGAGTCACCTCGTTGGGCAGATCTTGAAGATTCAGAAGACGAGGGAGAAGTGGAAGAAGATAGGTACCACCGGCCAAGGTGGTGCCACGACGGACTCAGCCGTTCCCGGAAGCGCGGGGTTCGGCGATTGCGCGGCTCGGGAGGAAGCCGAAAGGTTGTACTGCATACGCTAAGGAAGGCACGGCACGATCCGGCTGCAAAAGTTCAGCGGACCCTGGATGAAGAGGGTCGTCCACGGAAAATGGAGTGGCGCCCTAAACGGAGGAAAGCCGATGATGAGACATCGGGTCGGCACAAACATGGTACTCGTCTTGCCGACGGAGCGTAGCGCTCCACGACTCTACGGAGCACTCAAGGTGGACGATAGCAAGCGCATCAAGTCGAGAGGTTGGGTTGGTTTCATCCAGCTGACCAAGTAGCAAGATCAAACCAATGAGCAAACTCGGAGAGGCTGATCCTTGTGATCAGCCCCAAAAAATTTATGAAGGGAACTTACAAAACCTTCAACGAGCAAGCAACGTGGAGGCCGATTCCAGACAATCGGCCAAAATTATCCTCACCTACCTTTACTGCATGGGTTCAACATGTTATCCAACAGAGCCGATACCATCAATTTTCTTGACAGAATCGGCTCGGGGGGGCACCCAGGTATATGAAAATATGAGGATATGCAACAGAAGCATCTCATCTTTTGTTGATGGGTATTGGAATATGGGGGCCGATGCACAGGTCGGCCGTAATAAAAATGAAAATTCGAAAATTTTCGAACACAGCCGATGCAGCAGGCATCGACTCAAGGGAGATTTCTTCAAGGACAATGTCAGGAGCAGCATGGGCGTGCGGATCAGGTCAAGGATGGATTGCATCAGGTCCATCAAAGGAAAGGAGCCTATCTGGCCGGCGGAGCCGAAGAAACTCGGGGGGCAGCTCACCTTGAGGGCTCTCTGCTTTGGGAAGCCGATGTATGTTTAAATCGGCTAGCTCGGCGTAAGGAGCTCCCTCAGACATGATCGAGCCTAGGTCCATAAGCCGTCGTCTAGTACAGGGCTTGGACTGTGCTGTTGCTGCAAGAAAAGGAAAGAAGTCCGACGCGTTGCTATCGGTCTTAGCATGACAAACGGAGGGAATGAAATTGGAGCGATTAAAGGATGAATGGAAAGAACAATTTCATTAATTCCAAGGAGCGGCTTTACAAGAAAGAGCCGATGGCTCTCAAAAGAGGGATCTGGTGCCTAGTGCACTGCTACTACTAGTCCTATACTACTAGTCGTCGCTGTCCTCGTCATCACCGCCGTCGACGTCGTCGGCGCTGCTCCCAGGGAGCTCCTCGTCGTTGCTGCCCCAGCCCTTGGCCGGAGCCTCTTCCTCCTCGTCATCATCATCATCCTCGCTGTCCGCCCAGGAGCGGAAGCGCTTGGTCGGCGGATACCCGATGGAGGAGGAGGAGTCATCCTCCTCCTCTTCCTCTTCGTCATCGTCTTCGTCCTCGCTGTCCGCCCACATGCGGGGGCGCTTTTTCGGCGGGAGCTTGGCGGAGGGGAGGCCTTGGCCTTCGCTGCTTCTCCTTCTTTCTCCTCCTTGTCGGAGGAGAAGGGATTCACTGTGGGGTGGAGGCTGTCCTCGTTCTTCTTCTTCGGCGAAGATTGGGGGAAGAGTTTTGAGAAGGAAGAGGAAGAGGAAGACATCGCTACGGGAGGAGAGGGTTTTTTGGTGCCGATAGCTGGGATGGAATAGAGGATAAAGAGAGCTAACCAGTCGGCACGGTTAAATAATGAGAAATCCGGTGAAGGTTTAATGCCATTACAGCTTCCAAGGGATCGATGCTAAAGCTGTCAGAATTTTTAGAGAAGCTGAGAAGACAGGGCATAATGATGACGGATGCTGTAACGGCTCTGCTCCGCCACGACATGACCCTTCGAAGGGAAAGCATAATGATTTTGGAAATGTTATTTCCAAAACCAGGGGAGCATGTGTTATCACCGGATTTTAGACAAATCCAGAGGTGGGCCGGGCTTGGAAGATTACATGTGGAAGATTTACGAAGCGGCACGGCATGAAGGGTTTTGGGCTGAATTGCCCGTGTATCTTTATTTAGTAGTTTATTATTTTAGATAAGAGATAGAATCTTACTCGTGCACGGTTTAGTGCACGCCCTCATTAGAAAGTCCCCTGGACTATAAATATGTACCTAGGGTTTATGGAATAAACAACAACTCACGTTCAACCCCAAAAACAAACCAATCTCGGCGCATCGCCAACTCCTTCATCTCGAGGGTTTCTATCGGGTAGCGACATGCTGCCTAGATCGCATCTTGCGATCTAGGCAGCACAAGCCCCACGTTGTTCCATGCGTTGCTCGTACTGAAGCGTTTTTGATGGCGAGCAACGTAGTTATCATTAGATGTGTTAGGGTTAGCATTGTCCTTCGTTTAAGCATGCTTACGTAGTGCAACCCTTGCATATCTAGCCGTCCTCACACCTATCTCGGGTGTGGGGGCGGCACCCCGCTTGATCATTGTTTAGTAGATCTGATCCGTTACGATTGCTCCTTGTTCTACAAGGATTAGTTTAATATCTGCAATAGTTAGGCCTTACAAAGGGGGGGAGGATCCGGTGGCACGTAGGGTGGCGTTCGCAAGTCCTAAACGGGATGTTCCTAGGATCAACTTCATGTTGGTTTTTTGGCCTTGTTTAGGATCGGCTTACGAGCACCGTGCGTGGCCGCAAGGCCCAACCTGGAGTAGGATGATCCGATTATGCGGTGAAAACCCTAAATCGTCGTAGATCTCATTAGCTTCATCTTGATCAAGCGGGACCACCAAGTATTCGTGCACCCCGCACGGATCATGGGTGGATCGGCTCTTTGAGCCGATTCACGGGATAACCCGAGAGCCGATCGAGGCTCGTATTTAACGTTTACATGTATGCCCTGCAGAAACTAAGCGAGGCATCCTCATCACCTTCCCGACCGGGTATAGGTCGGGTGGCACGCCCTTGCACTTCGCAACGCCGCGTGTGACCAGAAGAGCATTGCGGGCCGTCGCTCGGAGGGGTCTCAGCCAGCCGCAGCTCTAGGCTCTTCCCGGCTCTACAGTGTTGACAAGGCCGCTGCCCGCCGGTGGGTTTTGGCAGTCAACAGCCGGGCAAAGCCCCTGCGGCGCGGCGGCGGCGGCCTTCCTCAGCCTGGCGATCGGGGTGCGGCGGCGTCCCTCAACTCCTTTCAAGCAGTAGCGATCCGAGCTGGCGGGGACTGGGAAGATCACGCAACGGCGATGTTCGTGGTGGTCGTTGGCCCCGAGCCCTTTGGGCCTCGACGGGCGACGGCGCTGCCGACCTTTGGCGGTTGCAGGGTTTCCTCTTGGCTATCTCTGAGCCAAAGAGGGTGCCCATTATCTGATCCGGGTTTGGTGGTGGTGGCTTCCTTCTTCGCCGGAGGAGGTCGGTTGGTTGCTGGGGGGGCGGATCACGAGATCCGTCTACTCCGGCGATGAAGATCTAGTCGACGACGAGCTACCGGTGAAGGGGCCACCGGTGAAAAACGCGCCTTGACATCGTTCTTGGCGGATGATGGCGGCAGCTATTGGCGTCGTTTCCTTGCGAAGGCATCATCTTTGCTGGCCTCTCCGCTTGCTCTTGCCAAGTTGGGGACTCGCGGCTGTCGGTGAAAACCGTGCTACGATTGGCGGGTGATGGCGGCGTTAAGCGTCGCTTCCTTCTTGAAGGCATCGTCGTTGCAGTCTGCGGCTACTCACTCGTGCTGCTCCGGGGGAAACCCTAGATTCCGATTCTCCTGGATCGGATGATGATGGCGCTTCATGCATCGTTCTACCTCTTGGGGCATCGTTTTTGGAGCAACGGCTGAATAGAGGTGGATCTTGGTGGAGTGGTGTTCATCTACCACGTTGACGTCAATAATTCTCGACGGCATGGAGCTGCAGGGTATCGAAGACGGGCGCGGACTGCTGGAACCGTGCATGATGGTGGAGTTGTCTGCGTCATGGTGACATCGACGACAGGTCTGGTGATGTGGGCATTACCCTTCGGGTAACTAATGTTGCACTACCTCTTGAGGTCCACCCAGGGGCCCATGAAAGCACTCGATGGCCAGGTGGGCCACTACGTCGGTTCCAAAGAAGAATTCTTGAAGAACAAGACAAGAAGAATACAAGGAAAGTTTAGAACTAGAACTCTTTGTAACCTAGTTGTATCCGGATATAACTCTTGAGACCTGGCTCCCAATATAAGGGCCAGGAGAGAGGCTGACGAGGACACATGCAATCTTAGTAATCATAGCCACCACAAGTCTAGAGCCAGGTCCCTGCAGAACTTAGTCTCTCGACGAGATCATAGCCGAAACCTTCGGCACCCCATTGTAGCTAGATATTTTCATAATCAAGATCAGACAGGCAGGACGTAAGGGTTTTACCTCATGGAGGGCCCCGAACCTGGGTAAATCGCTCTCACCGCTTATTTGATAACCGATGTCTCGTGTCAGCCTACATGATTTCATCTATCCTAAGCCCCTTACGGAGGGCATTGCCGAGGAGTACCCTGGACAATTGGCGCCGTCTGTGGGAATCGAACCCACGACCATGTGGTCAATGCGGTGATCCCTCTTGAAGATGGGCGCGAGGAAGACGGCGGTAGCGATTTCTGTGGCGTGTTTAATGGCGTGCGATCATGGTCCGCTTGACTGGTTGTGCTTCTTACCTGCCAATGGGCGGCTTGGGAAGGCATTCAGTTTTAGATGATGTGAGTTGGTGTATTGTCAGGGTAATAACCCTGGTCATGGTCACCCCCTCTTGTAGGTATAGCGAGTTGTCACTAAAAAGGTGGCTTCGAGTTGATCTTTGTATCTCCCTTGTAAGTTTTTGCGAATAATTTAATAAAAAAAGTTGTGTGCATCCTTTGGATGCAGAGGCTAGCATGATACTCCCATTTCGAAAAAAAAATACAACAGGAGTTTCTATACATACAGATAACTCCGAATTGTCGTGTGGCATGTGCGAAAAAGACAAAATTCGGTGCTGAAGGTAAGGCTTTTCAGAAGATAAAATTTCTCTTTTTTTACATACACCATAAAAATCATTTTTTACAAAACTTCATTAACGCACATATATTTTAGAGATGTACATGTAGATTGTTTTCGTCAAAAAAATTTGACACTTCCAAATATTTGTTTTAGGTAGAGATTGTGGCGGAGCTGGTGTACAAAGGTTGGGTTCAGATGAACCCAATGAATTTCATGAAACCTTTACTAATTTAATCTTTCACTTGGTTTATTAGAGGAATAACACAATATAATTAGTAGAGCTGACACCAATGAACTTTTCCTCCAGCTTCACCCCTGGGTAGAGAGAGCATATGCACCCATGAGCTGAAGTGAGTTTCCGACCAACAAACTCATATTATATGTATCTATCTATATTGTGACCTAACAGTGCTAGCTGGACCAATAATTCAGGCCAACATATGTAGCATGCCAATCGGGTACAAGTCCACACACCCAACGAAGGCAAAGATGTGCAATCAGACCCTATCCAGTCACAAACTAATCCAGCCTGCCCTCAGTGCAGACAGCGCAAGTGTACACGAGCTACCCATTGATCGGTTTCGGATTGCTGAATTATTCGGGGCCCCAGGAATCTAACCCCTCCATGCATGATGCCACGCCGATCGACTGGGTTGGGTATGTTCGGGAGAGTAACACTTAATAAGTTTTGTTAGCTGTTAAATAATTGATGGGCACACCAAGCATGTGGATACATATTCAGATATTCTCCAGATGATGCATATGCACAGAGCAATTTTCTGCCTAATTAAGGGGGGAAATGATGGAGAAATTCGCGGAGCAAGAATATTCTTCCTTTTGCAATTAACAAATCAATCAGTCACTAGCCCGGTCACCAAATTACCCAATCAAATTGCTGAGCCTGTCTCACCAAGTTGCATCATAATTCGACTGAGAGGCTCCCGGTGTATGGCATGCGACTTAGCTTCAGTGACTTGGTGAAGCTAGGTCACCCTTCTCAGTCCTTCATTTCAGATCCAGTGAACCTGGATTAACAAACTTACGAAGGAATCTAGGACGATCCATCCTTAATTACGGTTGAAAAGATTTACATTATAAATCTTTTTTTTGCATGGATTTACATTACAAGTCTAGAGGCTTCACAAAGCAAAGAGGTTTTTTACATCAAAAAAAAAAAAGCAAAGAGGTTTTTTCCCTCAAAAAAAAAGCAAAGAGGTTTCGCTAACCCAAATCGTACTTAGATGTATATCCAACACAAACACAGGCTAATCCAGCCTCATCCAATTACTAATTAACGGTTTAACCTAATCTTCTAATCCTATCCAATCTAATCTCTCCCACAACAAAGAGTGCGACAACCTCTGTTGTTCCATGGGGCCATGATGCATCTTCCTCTTCTCCAAACCATCGAGCTGGATAACATGGCCAGGATTGATGATGATTAGCACTCGCTCACTGCACCTACGCCGCCGGCCAATGGGGCCGCGCCAGGTAGGCTGCTAACGCAACGGGTGGAGACTGGAGACTATAAATGCCACCGGGAGGAAGGACTCCTCGGCAAACACGCACAGACGCAGCTTCTTTGCTTGTCTAATCCCTCCCTCGCACTAGTCGACCGAAGCATTCTTCCTAGTTCGATCTCGATCCATAGATTCTATGCCAATGGAGGCAAGAGATGGCGTCTCGATGCCCTACTCGTATGCGGCCCTGCCGGAGGACGCCGAGGCAGCGGTGGTTGGGCGCGGTCGCCGGACCGGGCCTCTGTTCGCAGCGTTGCTGTTGACGTTGGCCGCCGCGCTCCTTGCCGTCGCCGCGCTGGCTGGCGTCAGGCTCGTTGGCGAGCTGCCTGCCGGGGGCGTCGTCATGCCCAACCACCCGATGGAAGTCATGGACGTCAGCCGTAGCAGAGGGCCTGAGTCAGGCGTGTCGGAGAAGACGTCCGGGGCCGCCAGCGAGAGCGGCGGCATGCTGGGCGCAGAAGCCGGCAGCAACGCGTTCCCGTGGAGCAATGCGATGCTCCAGTGGCAGCGCACCGGCTTCCACTTCCAGCCCGAGAAGAACTGGATGAACGACCCCAACGGTAACCACCATTAATCTCCTGCAAGCAAGCATGCAAGCAACAATCTCTTCAGATGTTCCAACGCTTCCCACGATTCAGTTACAACTTACAACAAGATTCCCATTACAACGGATGAATCTAAATGCAAACTGAAATTGCAAAAATGCAGGTCCGGTCTACTACAAGGGGTGGTACCACCTCTTCTACCAGTACAACCCGGAGGGCGCAATCTGGGGCAACAAGATCGCGTGGGGCCATGCCGTGTCCCGGGACATGCTCCAGTGGCGCCACCTCCCCATCGCCATGTTCCCCGACCAGTGGTACGACATCAACGGCGCATGGTCAGGCTCCGCCACCGTGCTCCCCGACGGCCGCATCGTCATGCTCTACACGGGCTCCACCAACGCCTCCGTGCAGGTCCAGTGCCTCGCCTTCCCCTCCGACCCCTCCGACCCGCTGCTCACCAACTGGACCAAGTATGAGGGCAACCCGGTGCTGTACCCGCCTCCGCACGTCGGGGAGAAGGACTTCCGGGACCCGACCACTGCGTGGTACGATGGCTCCGATGGAATGTGGCGGATCGTCATCGGGTCCAAGGACAACCGCCACGCCGGCATGGCCATGACCTACAAGACCAAGAACTTCATTGATTTTGAGCTCATCCCTGGATTGTTGCACCGGGTGCCGGCGACGGGGATGTGGGAGTGCATCGATTTGTACCCGGTTGGCGGCGCGAGGGGCATTGACATGACAGATGCCGTCGCGGCGGCATCAAACGGCGGCGGAGAAGTTTTGCATGTCATGAAGGAGAGTTCGGATGACGATCGACACGATTACTATGCGCTAGGGAGATACGACGCGGCGACAAACAAGTGGACGCCGCTAGATGCCGAAGCCGATGTCGGCATCGGGCTGAGGTACGACTGGGGAAAGTTCTACGCATCCAAGACCTTCTATGACCCGGCCAAGAAGAGGCGTGTGCTATGGGGATGGGTCGGCGAGACCGACTCTGAGCGCGCCGACGTGGCCAAGGGATGGGCTTCCCTACAGGTACTTGAACATTTCATCTTCTTCTACAACATGGCAAAGTTAATTAATTAACCTCCATTAGCTCTTAGAAAATGTTGCTTTGTTAGTAATTTGCATTATTAGAACTATTGTTGGGTTCCAAAGACAGTATGGTACCGGTGGGCCGTGCTCATGCATGCAAAATAAGTAGCAGCCACTTGTGATGAATCATAGATTATGGCAGCTGAATCAATGATGCTGTCATGTGGTTAGAAAGTTCCTTTAGCTTCATCCAGTGTACAATCCAGCCACTGTTGAGATACCTTGACTGCAGGACGCCAATGCAGCTGTGTCGTACAAACAAACTCTTCATACCCATGTGGCCTAGTGGCATGCAAGATTGGTAATCTGATCCACGTACCTAACTGAATAATAGTACAACCTACTTGTTCTGGCACAAATCAAACTGGGATTACACAGGAAAAGGGGGTCTATTGCCTTCCGTTAGTATGATCCTTTTGCTGTCACAATGATGATACCAAGAGGATTCTTCAACGAATTAAAACTGTTGATTGAAAGATGGAATAAAAAGCATCACAACCCTGTTTGATCCAGTTAAATAGGGTCTATTGCTACTGCTTATTATTTGGATTATTTGGATATCGAATACTGTATATACCTTCCCCGCATGTTAGTGTGTGCCCTGGAAAACAAAATCTTGCATGCCCATGAGTCATGTGCCATTAGTGCCAACCCATGTGGTCTAGTGTCAATGTGCAATTCAAGAATTGGCAATCTGGTAGTACCACCAAACAAAATACCAATTAACTTTTCCTAGTACCAACCAAACTTGGATTATATAAGAAAAAGGGATGCCTTGTCTGCTGACACCAAGAAGATTCTTCAAGGGCAAACAATCATGCGACCACACAAACAAGATTAACAAGAGCTGAGATTAATTAATTAGTGTCAATTACTAATGCTCGATGTTTTCTGTTGTTGAAGTCGATCCCTCGCACGGTGGTGCTGGATACCAAGACGGGCAGCAACCTTATCCAGTGGCCGGTGGTCGAGGTGGAGACGCTCCGTACGAACTCCACCAACCTCGGCAGCATCATCGTCGAGCATGGCACCGTCTTCCCTCTCAGCCTCCACCGGGCCACACAGCTCGACATCGAGGCTTCCTTCCGCCTGGACCCGCTCGATGTCGCCGCCGCGAAGGAGGCCGACGTTGGCTACAACTGCAGCACCAGCGGTGGTGCGGCGGGCCGAGGCGCGCTCGGTCCCTTCGGCCTGCTCGTGCTAGCCGATGCCAGGCGCCATGGCGGGGACACGGAGCAGACCGCCGTCTACTTCTACGTCGCGAGGGGCCTCGATGGCAGTCTGCGCACGCACTTCTGCCATGACGAGTCACGGTCATCCCGTGCCAACGACATTGTCAAGAGGGTCGTCGGCAACGTCGTGCCGGTGCTCGACGGAGAGGCTCTGTCTGTTAGGGTTCTGGTGGACCACTCCATCGTTGAGAGCTTCGCGCAGGGCGGGAGGTCGGCGGTGACTTCACGAGTTTACCCGACCGAGGCCATCTATGCCAACGCCGGGGTGTACCTCTTCAACAACGCCACCGGTGCCCGGGTCACCACTACCAGTCTCGTCGTCCATGAAATGGACTCCTCCTACAACCAGAACCAGGCCGAGATGGCTTCATTGTAAATCGAAGATGTACATATTTTTTTGGTGATAGCCCATGTTGCATGCATACGTGCTGAACAGTGATCGAGGGAGCCTGGATCCTGGATCGAGCCAAGGCGAACGTGCATCCCCGCAGGCACCACCCAAAACAAAACAAAAGACGTGAGCGAGGCGAAACACAGGCCGGAATAGACTGCCATGTTTAGACTGGGAAAAAAGTGCCCAGAGCGTTTTGATGAATTCAAATCAATGGATTGTTTGCTCGAAATCAGTCAAGGGACAACATGCCATTTATATTCAACCATCTTTGGAAGACCATACAAAAGTAAAGAAACAAAACAAGAGTGATCATCATCCCGCAAAAAAATAGAGTGATTAGGTGACACCTAAGGACATGGACAATGGCAGCCGCTTAGGTGAGTAATTAGATGACAAAAATGCCACAAAAATCGGATAATTAACCAATGCAACGCTTATTTCAGTCGCTATTTTTTATCAAACAGGTGAGTGCGGAGAAAAAACGAATAGCCTCCGATGTATAACTTTGCTCGACGCTCCACAAAATCCTAGGATCAAACGAGATTGAGGACTAATGGCCACGAAATTCAGCCTAGCGATTGAAAGCGTCCGGCTGTACACGCCCTAAGCTCTTAAGTAGATAGAATCAGATTGTGTGCATGTGGCGTTGATGAACACATCGTATCGGTTAGACAACAACTGATTTTGTTTTGCGAAAGACAACAACTAAATAGTTGCCACGTCAGCTGGCTGCTGCATTATTGCAGCCTAGCTAGTTTGCTTGCTTGCGGTTGGTTGGTCAGAGGATGATGTCCGAAAAAAAAAGATAAATTGTACTTCACCATGAAGGCAAGACTCATATAGAGTGTATGAACATGTATCTTAATCCGGCCGAGTTACTGGTATCTTTCTAGGACACACTACGCGTAGATTCACACAAACCCATAGAAGCATGACAAGTGGAGCTAAGTGCGGTAGAGTTGATCAGGTCTACCAGTTCAGCCCTATGGTAAACTTGTTCCCGAATCATTACTTCATAGCATAAGTTGTTGCCACCTGTCATGTTGCCATGTCATCATCGACCAAGTAATCATTAAAGCATCAGAGCTTCGAGGTTGGAACCTCACTGTCCATTTTCCGTGGCCGACTTCACTATGGCGATAGGTGGTTGTACTAGACTCGGCCGTCACACGTACCTTCCAAGTCATTGCTAGTAGTTGCACCAATCTTTGCCACCTGCCATAGGCTGCCATGTCAATATTGAACAGTCATTTAGGCCACATTTCCAACCTTACAATGTTGATCGATGTGTCCACGATAAAAATAAGAACTAATGTGGCACAAACTAGATGGCGGAACAATTGGATATGGCCATGACCAGGAGTTTGCTTCAGTGGATGGGTCTTTAAACTTTGGATGGCTTGAATCAAGTCGAATCCAAGTACCTACCGCGCATTATTGTACTTGATGATGTTGATGTACCTGCAATAGAATGTAGCATCGACACCATAGCAAGGATAGTGACACTCACGCATGCATCATGCATCCCTGGAATGCATGTGGCGTGTGTGTTGGACCTATCACTCGACGCTCATGCTACTGTCGAACGAACGGAGTAATTTGATGTTGGTGAAAGTTTAACCTGAACCTTTATTCTGTTTCTATACACCGACATTGACGTATAACTATACAACAACGACTACCATCGCTTAGCTAGATCGGAAAAAAATCACCACGTCGCCTCTCGAGAAAAGACCAATTGTGCTGACAACTAAGAATACATAGACGTTGTATTTGTGGTTGATCCACGATGAATTGGGTACCACAAGTAGGTTGATAACCAGACTTTGAATTGCACCAGAAAAGGAAAAATGCAGATGAAAAGACATAAGAAGTGGCGACGTTGAGCTACTTCCTTCATTGTGGTGTATCTATGCTGGTGTGGGGGCAAGCTGGCAGTGAAGAAGTAAAAGTACGGAGGTGGTCACTGGCCAGCATCGCTCGTGGTGTGCTGCTAGTATAATCACGCGTTGAAATGATCCATCGCAAGAGCTAAGCGAGCATGCTAGTTACTCGCATTCTCTTAATTATTGCCACATGTCACACACTAACTCGTCCGACATGTCGTTCAGTGTCACTACAGTTTATGGTTATGTTGATATGCCGCCGATCGAGCAATCGGTCAACTAGTCGGAGCTCCATAGTGTCGAGATAGCGTATCAATATTGCAGGTTCAGTGCACACGAGTCATGGTCACCCGTGCACAATGTGTCAGGTGAGCATCAAGGGCTGACGTGGCAACCGTTGGCCAGGTGGAGCTACCTACGTAGACGTCGACGCAACCATAGCCAAGAGTTGGGTCGACTCAAAATCCAACGAGGCAGGATGACATGATTAGACGTAACTACCATCCATAGAAGTCTCTTGCTAGTAGTCGCACAAATCTTCGCCACTTGTCACAAGCTTCCATGTCAGCATCGAACCATGTAGACATCATTTACCCCAAAATTTCGTCCTTGCAATGTTGATGGACGTGTCCACAACAAAGCGAGAAAGTGAGCAGCTGATGTGGCACAAAACGAATGGCGTGACACTTGGATATGGGCATGACTAGGAGGTTGCTTCCCTGGATGGATCCTAGAATTTTTGATGGCTTGAACAAATTCGATCCAAGCCCATACCTCCTCATTATTGTACTTGATGATGTTGATGTATCTGCAATAGACTGTAGTACTTACATCGTATCAAGGATTGGCCCATGTCAAGCTACTCACATTCTCTCGATTACTACCACATGTCACACAATTCCTCGTCCCACATGTCGTTGATGTGTCGCCACAGGTTATACTGATATGCCGCCGATCAATCATCGACCAACTAGTTGAAGCTCCATAGCTCGACAGTGCAGGTTCGATGCACATTGTTCTGCCGACATGCGAGTCGTGTTCACCTGTCCACAACGTGTCAGGTGAGCACACGGGCGGATGTGGCACACGTCCGCCAGGTGGAGCAACTTAGGTACACGTGGACACAACCATAGCCAAGAGTTTGTGGATCGACTCAAAATCCAACGTGTCCGATGACATGATTGAACGTTACTGGCCATCCATAGAAATCTCTTGGTCTCCACTATTGAACTTCACTGATGCCTGATACTGCTGCGCCCAACCTCTTAATAAGATTACCCATGGATGCTAGCTTAGCTTGGAGAGTGACCATACGCAGCATACATACTAACACGCGTACACCTCCTTCGATCCTTCTATCCATTCGTCTTGTTTTCTTCTGACTGATTAAGCTGAAGCTAGTAACTGAAAGCAGAATGATGAATGCAGTAGGGCCAGTACGTCCTCCCCCACTGATTCGATCGATCTCTCTGGAACCTGCTGCTGGGCTGGTGATTGACTCCTGTTCAGTGAGTCGAGAGGAATCCCTCCCCGACACTGATGAGTCAGCACCTCGTGCCCGGACATCCAATCAAGTTTGAGTATCCAGTGCACCATGCAATGCAATGCAATGCATGTGGCATGCAGTGTGTACATATGCAATGCTGGCAAAATGAGAGGCCATGGATGGATGGGATGAGGGACACGGCGTCATATCCGGTACCAACTACCAAGTCGTGACCAGAACGTTGCCATGCCACCTGCCATCGCTTAACCACAAATCCAACCCTCTTCCATCTATCACATTGAATTAGTTCTGAAGGCACAGGATGAAAGAGCTTTCTGTGTAAACGGCGGAAAGAGTAAGAGACGAGCATAATGTTTGCCAACGTACGAGCTGGCAGCGTGAAAGGCCAAGAAAACCATCGGTTTAAGTTGGCTGGATTATTTAGGCCTTTCTTGGTACTAGGGATTATTGGGATAATCATTTCACTCAATCCTCTCAAATCTCCATACCCCAATTCTCAATCCAATAGGTAGGACTAATGTACTAGGGATTAGAAAAAGATACACTGGGATTTAGAAAAAGTGGAAACACTAATACGCTAGATACCTTAGTTTTTTGAGAAAAAGATACACTAAGATACCTTAGTTTTTTGAGATGTTCAATGATTTCAAATTTGACCTAATATCTAGATAAAAATATCAAAGTCCACAACATCAAATCAATATCATTCAAATCGTCATGAGAAATATACTTTCATATTACATGTATTTGGCGTTGTAAATATTTTCAAACATACTTGGTGTACATATTTTCACATTTGAAAACACTAATACGCCTTTGACGACGTGGGCTTAGCCCAGTGGTTGGGGTCGCTGTGGCGCACCCTAACGACCGGAGTTCGATTCATGTCAGGAACGAATTTCGGGATTGTCACGCCAAGTCCCGTTTCTGCTATATCAAAAAGTGTCTAGTTCCTCCTAGACACGTTTTCAAAGAAAACACTAATACACGCCTTACATTTTGGTACATGGGGAGTACTAGATGTCCCTAGCTCATTTCTAGAATAGTTTTGTTAATTCGCAGTTGATTGAACATTCACCGGCTTCTCATTCAACTTATATAAATTACAACTTCAGGTCTGTTATTTGCATTTTTCAGAACCGATTGAGATGTCGATGGACCCTTTCGAAAATCTTAACATCTAGGAGAGCAAGTTCAACGTTGCGAGACGTATTCCTGACATGCTGAACAAGATCGTGATTAGCTGTAAATCATTTGAAGTGTGATTGTCGATGGTGGCCTCAGTTTTGTTGATCTTGAATTGATTAAGCTAGGTGTCTCGTATGAAACAGTTTGGAAACACAAATTTAATTTTCACCCCTATACGGCCTTATCTTTTGTACCACACGTTGCATCCCTGATACATGTCGTTCGTTAAAGAGGAAACCAGAGGCAAAGAAAAGAAAGCGCTTCCAAGCTGATGGCCTGGCACACGCTTGATAGGGCGACACTTGTGTGTGCCAAAAGCCTAGAGCCGGGAGCTGGGTGTGTCGAATTGAGTGGATCATCTCCCAATTCCCATCCCTACCACCGTATTATTATTGTACTGTCGCTGGTGATGTTGACGGGTATCGAAGAAACTGCAGTAGCGTTTGATGCAAAATTGAGAGAACGTCGTACATGTCTTGATCTCCATTACTGTAGTGAAAGAAGTTGTCAAACGCATGATCCACCTCTTAGCTAGGTAGCTAGGACGACAGTGAACACACCAATTCCTTTATCCATCATCGATCCAACCCTTCCACCAGATGATGCGAAGCTGAAGCAACTGCTAATCATATTGTAAGCATCCTATATACTAGTATAGCAACAGCATGGGCAATGCTGATTATAGCGCAAGCATCATAAACTCATATATACAGTAGACCTCGATCGACAGCAATAATCAGGAGTACTGCCCAAGTGCCCATGGATCTCCCCATATCGATCGAGCTTGTTGCCTGCTGTGCTGATTTGCTCCGGTACATGTGGATTGTGGACTAATATATCTCTCTAGAACGAGAACACCTGTCCGACAATGGTGAGTCGGCGCCTAGTTGGCCGAGGGACAGGATCACAGGAGTACACACGCGATCGAGGGAGGATACACAAGAACAAAAGAGGCTTTCGTTCTCTGGTAGGCTGTGTAAACCACCAAATGGGGAAGCGAAGAGTCTAAGGTGGGGCCAGCATGCATATGCTGATATGCTAACAGAGCAAGAGTATGAGAGAACCATCGGTCTCACTTAGCTGAATTATTTGTGGGGCCCGACTCCGCTCTCCACGTAGCCTATTTTTCGAGAGCAACCACGTATTTCATTAATACAAAATTAAGTTACATGAGCAAACAAGCGTGAAAATTAATAGATAGATCTTTGGAAATTTTGCAGATAATTGTTCCTAGGGTTTTCTGCACTCGCCGAAACAAGCGGCCACCTCTAAGCTCCAATGCCGGCTAGACATGCGTTGGAAAAGACGCCGAGCCTCCGCCAATGTCAGATCCAAGCGAGCACCATCGCCAACAAGGCTTTATGAGCAAACAAGGCTTTATGAGCCTCCGCCAATGTCAGATCCATCGCATCCCATCGACGAAGTCGAGGAATAGTGAAAAATCTCCACCACCTCCGGACCAACATCCACGCTCCAGCATATCCACCTTGCCATGGCCCCTAGCGTTGTTGCGGATAATGATGAATAACGACGACATACCGAGAAACACATCTCGCAAGATCTGAAGAAAGACGACAAGACCACATTGCCGATCTGAAGAATCTACAAGCACACGATACCATCAACTCAGCAGGACATCGTGAAGGTCAACACAGTGTGGGAGTAGAGTTGAAACATATTTATACGCTCGGTTGCCGCTCCCACCACCCAAACGGCGCACCACAACTGACAAACCCTAACCCTAAAAACTAGACAAAAACGGAGGAGCGACCCCCCCCCCCCTCCCTTCTGCCACCGGAGCGGCTAGCGTAGGGAGAGTTGACCAGCCCTTATGTGGATGGAGATCTCGGGACGGGAGAGGTTGTCGCCTTGGCCTCTTATCAGGGGAGACAAAGACAAAGCCTATCTTCTTGTCTGCGTGCTAGGGATTTGTCGATGACCCACAACTTAAAATCGCTTGGAGCATGTGATGGATCAAACACAAACAACATAGCTTCCTATATTATTTTGGTGAATTCGAGTTGGTTTACCATGTACGTACTCCCTCCTTTCGCAATTACCTATTCTAGGTTTGTAAAGTTGGACTAAATATTTAGAAAAAATATCAACACCTATGACCTATGATGTAAATTCATATTAAAATCTTAATAAAGTATATATTTAAAATCATACGCATTTAATATTATGATTATTGATATTTTATTCTACCTTTATAAATTTTATTTTTGACTAATAAACCTAAAACACGATATAATTGTGAATGGAGGGAGTACGTACGGTCATCTAGATCATGGAGAGCCGGCGGCAATTGTGACTAGCTAGACTAGGATAGCATACCTTATGCCACCTGATGCATTGGTATATGTTCTCGAGGTCGTGCAACAATGCAATAGCATGCATATGCACAAAGAAACTACGTACTTGTGCCCACATAAACCAACCAACCAAACTGCATCTTCATTTTACCAAGAAATTCCTGCCTGTTGTACATATCAATATGTATGTGTGGAGGTAACAGTGCTAGAGACCACTCTGTAGTACGAAGAAACCAATATACCCACAGACGTATCCAATCATCATAAACTAATCCAGCCTTAGTGCAGGCTGCTGACAGCGCAGGGGTCGGTTTCAGTTCGCTGAATTATTCATGGGCCCAGGAATCTAGGCCCCCGTTCCATGATTCTGCGCCGATCGATTGGGTAGGGTATGTCCAGGAGAGGAGGCACTTGAGCCTGATTAGGTGTGAAATTATTCCTGCAAAAAAAAAAGAATGCACCGAGCAATTCGCGGCGACACGAACCACCAATCAATCAGTGAGTAGCAAAGGCATGCACATGGTCAGCTATATATACAGTGCAGAATTAATCAATCAATTGCTTGCTCACTACTCAGCCAATTTGCATCTAAATTCTACTACTACTCAATCCCTTCCAAATTAAAACTTATCACAGCTTTGTACATATATGGATATATCTAAACTAGACAAGGTTGTGAGAAGCTTTTTGAGACGAAGGTAGTAGTACCTCCATTGGAAAATGTAAGACATTTTGGTAGGTTGATTTAGCATACCAAAAATGTATTATATTTTGAAACGGAGGTAATACCAAAGAACTCCTAATATACGTTTGAAAGGAGTGTGCCATGTAGCCTTTTATTTGAAAATATTGAAAACTTATTTTGAAACCTCAAAAAAATCGAAATAAAATACGCTTATATGACTGCCTATAGTTTCCTAGCAAGTACAAATTCAGAGACCTAACAAAAGCAACTCATAGATGTAGACAAACAAAACCACAGATTAATCCAGCCTCATCCAATTACTAATTAAGGGTTTTATCTAATATACTACAATGTAATCTATGGCAACAATGGGTGCGACAAGTTTTACCTGTCCCATGCTGCGATGATGCGTGTTCCTGTTTTCCATCATCATTGTAATCACAACAAGCAACTCTCCAGCTCCAGGTATGGATAACATGGCCTGGATAGATGATGATGATTAGCAGCCTCCCACTGACACAGCGGACGAGCACAGCGGCCAATGGGGCCACGCCAGATAGGCCACTAATGCAACGGGTGAAGACTGGAGGCTATAAATGCCGCCCGGAGAAAGGGCTCCTCCACAAACACACACAGCTTCTTGTTAAGAATACACAAGCAGAGGAGGACGTAGCTATCACTTCCACTGATCCCTCCCTCGTGCTAATCAATCCAGCTTCTTGTTAAGATTAGCATCCTCTCCACGTTGCTTCTTCCATCGCATTGATCTCGGTCGATTGATTCTATGCCAATGGAGACAAGAGACGGCGGCTCGAGGCTGGAGCCAGCATCGCTGCCGTGCTCCTATGTGCCGTTGCCGGACGATGCTGAGGCCCCCGTGGTTGGGCGCGGTCGCCGGACCGGGCCTCTGTTGGCAGCGCTGCTGCTGGCATTGGCCGCGGTGCTACTCGCCGTGGCTACGCTGGCTGGCGTCATACTCGTTGGGCAGCTGCCCGCCACAGGCGTCGTCATGCCCAACCAACCCGCAACGGTTGACGAGGCAATGAGCACCACCAGCAGCAGCAGAGGGCCTGAGTCAGGTGTGTCGGAGAAGACGTCCGGCATCCCTGCCGAGCATGGCGGCATGCTGGGGGCGGACGCCGCCGGAAGCAACGCGTTCCCGTGGAGCAATGCGATGCTCCAATGGCAACGCACCGGCTTCCACTTCCAGCCCGAGAAAAACTGGATGAACGACCCAAACGGTAACGGCCACATCTCCTTCCGCCGTTAACACCCTGCAAGCAAATAATCTCCTTAGAGCAAAAACAGTGCATGAAAATCTTTTTATCAAAATGCAGGTCCCGTATACTATAAGGGGTGGTACCACCTCTTCTACCAGTACAACCCAGACGGCGCTATCTGGGGCAACAAGATCGCGTGGGGACACGCCGTGTCCAGGGACCTGCTCCGGTGGCGCCACCTTCCTGTGGCCATGTTCCCCGACCAGTGGTATGATATCAACGGCGCCTGGTCGGGCTCTGCAACCGTGCTCCCTGACGGCCGCATCGTCATGCTCTACACCGGCTCGACCAATGCCTCCGTGCAGGTCCAGTGCCTCGCCTTCCCCTCCGACCCCTCTGACCCGCTGCTCACAAACTGGACCAAGTATGAGGGCAACCCGGTGCTGTACCCGCCGCCGCATATCGGGGAGAAGGACTTCCGGGACCCAACCACAGCGTGGTATGATGGCTCCGATGGAATGTGGCGGATTGTCATCGGGTCCAAGGATGACCGCCACGCCGGCATGGCCTTGACCTACAAGACCAAGAACTTCATTGATTTTGAGCTCATACCCGGAGTGCTGCATCGGGTGCCGGCAACAGGGATGTGGGAGTGCATCGACTTGTACCCTGTCGGCGCCGCAAGGGGCATCGACATGACGGAGGCCGTCGCGGCGGCATCCAACAACGGCGGTGGTGAAGTTTTGCATGTCATGAAGGAGAGCTCAGACGACGACCGACATGACTACTACGCGCTAGGGAGGTACGATGCAGCGACAAACAAGTGGACGCCGCTAGATGCCGATGCTGATGTCGGCATCGGGCTGAGGTACGATTGGGGAAAGTTCTACGCATCCAAGACCTTCTATGACCCGGCCAAGAAGAGGCGTGTGTTGTGGGGGTGGGTCGGCGAGACCGACTCCGAGCGTGCCGATGTGGCCAAGGGATGGGCCTCCCTACAGGTACTTCAACATTTCTTCTACTACAACATGGCAAAGTTAATTGACTAACCTTAATCAGTCATTAAAAAAAGTTGCTTTGCTAGTAATTTTTATGAATAGGAGTGATCATGCACTTTTGGTTGGGTTCCACAGACACATAGGAATGGCACGGGTGGGTCATGGTCATGCATGCAAAATAATAGCAGCCACTTGTGTGGAAACCGCACTCTTGCTTGTGATGAAGCATAGATAGATAGGAGGTGAATCAATGTGGCTGTCATGTGTCCCTACATTCATTCAGTCTACAATTCGAGCTACTGTTGAGATACCTGGATCTGCACCATGCCAAACTGGCAAGCCGTGTCCTAGTATAAACAAACTAAATAAGCTCATGACTCATGTGCCACCCTATGTGACCTAGTGGCATGCAAGAATGCAATATTATTGATACTGTGGAGCAAGTACCTAACTGAATTAGTATAAACAGTTTTAGCTAGTACAACTTAACTGATTACAGAAGAAAAGGGTACTCTCTTCAGTTAGTAACATTCATTTGTTATCACAATGATGATACCAAGAGGATTCATTAAGGAACAAAAAATAATGATAGAACGTTGGAAAAAATAGCAACACAAGCCCTGTTTAATTCAGTTAAATAGTGCCAGCTGCTACTGTTTATTATTTGGATACGGAGTACTGTATATATACTTTCGCTGCACAATGCAGCTAAGCTGAGTGTGTGTGCCCTACAAGCAAAATCTTTCATGCCCATATGGTCTAGTGGCATGCGAAGATCCGCAATTCGGTACTACCACCAAACTTAGTACTTAATAGCTTTTCCTAGTACCAACCAAACTGGGATTAGATAAGAAAAAGGGATGCCTTGTCTGCTGTACAAACAATCATGCCACTTACAAACAAGATTAACAACTACTAATTAATTAATTAATTATTAGTATCAATTGCTAATACTTGCCTGATGTTTTCCGTTGTTGCAGTCGATCCCTCGCACGGTGGTGTTGGACACCAAGACTGGCAGCAACCTCATCCAGTGGCCAGTGGTGGAGGTGGAGACACTCCGTACCAACTCCACCAACCTCGGCAGCATCACCGTCGACCACGGTTCTGTCTTCCCTCTCAGCCTCCACCGTGCCACACAGCTCGACATCGAGGCTTCCTTCCGCCTCGACCCACTCGATGTCGTCGCCGCCAAGGAGGCTGATGTCGGCTACAACTGCAGCACCAGCGGTGGCGCAGCCGGTCGTGGCGCGCTTGGCCCATTTGGCCTGCTCGTACTTGCCGACGCCAAGCGCCATGATGGAGACACGGAGCAGACCGCCGTCTACTTCTACGTCGCCAGAGGCCTTGACGGCGGCCTACGCACGCACTTCTGCCATGATGAGTCACGGTCATCGCGTGCCAACGACATTGTGAAGAGGGTTGTCGGTAACGTCGTGCCGGTGCTTGATGGTGAGGCGCTATCCATCAGAGTACTGGTGGACCACTCCATTGTCGAGAGCTTTGCACAGGGCGGGAGGTCGACAGTGACTTCGCGAGTGTACCCAACCGAGGCCATCTACGCCAACGCCGGGGTGTACCTCTTCAACAATGCCACCGGTGCCCGAGTCACCGCCACTAGCCTCGCGATACATGAGATGGACACCTCCTACAATCAGGCCTACATGGCTTCGCTGTAAAAAGAAACGGACAGATTATTTTTTGGTTGCATATATATGTGTATTCTCTTTCTAAATTTTTCTTTTTCATCTTTATTATGTCTATTCATTGTCGAGGCCTTTCAGTAGCTGTAACCCTAGTGGAAGATGCCATGACACAAGGCTAGAGCTGTACATGTACAACGTCAGTCCAAGTTGCTCAGAAATTTTTTGCTTTCAAATTTTAAGTTGGTATACTCACTGTGTCATGTTGTATACAAATGCAGGATAACACCTGTTAGACGTAAATCCATAGAAATAAATATGATTCTTCACATACTGCATAAAAATTTGTGGTGACATATATCTGATATCCAAAATACACTCACCTGGCCATGATCTGGAGTTCTTGGGCATCCAGTCAGTGACTTTTGACACTCCTGATATTCTGTTGCAGTATAACTATCCTTCAGGAGCATTTCTCCAGTGAGTTCTTCCCAGCGCCCCTCCACATGATTCAATATTCCTGCATCTTATTCTCAAGGTGTTAGCAATGACAGAAATGAAATGAAATCGCCAAAGTGGAACCACAGGAAATATACCCTTACAGGCACGAGCAGGCACATCATAAAAAGTCCGACGAGATATTCGTCCAGAACTCACATTGACTTGCTCAATGTTGTTTCTGGATTCTGTCAATATAATACTGTAGTAACTATGTAGATGGCAGCTCAACGCGTTGATGGACTTGAGGCACATCTCAAACACAGCGAAAATAAAGCCTTCTTTTCAATTGGGCAGGCGTGCATATCCTGCATATTTTGCAGTTAGTGACCATGCATAAAGGTCCAATATCAAGATGCTGCTAAAATGGAAAGTTTTATCAAACCACCAGATTTTCTAGTATGCTAAAATTGAAAAACAAAATATACTAACACTAACTATTATAGTGTGGTGGTTTATTTACTCCTACAATGTGTCAAATTTGCCAGTTAGTACACCAAATTCAAGTTCCCGGCTTACCTTTCTACTTCGGTTGCTCGACAGGAAATTGAACATGAGATAAGGATCAATTCAGTGTCGTGCATAACCGTTAATCCCTTATAACTGCTGTTAGCAAATTCAGTTTGGCACTTCTGTCAAAAACACATCGACTAACATTTAGGACAGCTAATGTGACAAAGCATTAATCGAAACAACCTTCTGGAAGTACAGAATCACAATGCCATAAACACACCTCTTTGAACCCTGCACCTGCAGGGAACAGGATTTACTCTTGCTCTGCCCCCACAAAGCCAGCTGGCAGCCCAAGCATGTTATCGATCCTTCGCTTTGAAGTCTTTGATCAACATTTCTTGTTTCTCTTCCAGTGGCACTTCTCACTTATATTTCAACTTGAATCATGTATGAAGTTAGCGTGTTAGACAGCGGAATTACCAGAAGTCCCCACATGAGCAAATGCCATTGCTGAACTTGTGAAATCTGACAGCGTCTCTCACAAGAATATCACGCCCAGTTATCTTAGATATGAACTTGGTAGCATTATGACAATCCACACATACCCGTAGATTCTTGACAATCCGAATCTGCATTTCTTGTGGAACAAAAATTAAGCCAAATGCAATTGCAAGCTTCTCGCTATGATTGCTGAGCATTTGAACCTTCTCAGAATCCGCTACGTCATGCAGCACTGAACTGACATCAGGCCTGTACCCTTCTTCCACCATCTTAGAGTTGAGCCATTGTAGCTTTTCATAAATTGTTCTGGAGAAGGGGTGAGACTGGTCATCGGCTGAGAATATGTAGACTTTATTCTTATACTTGATCCAGCTGCAGCCTGGTTCTTTCTTCACTTGCCTGTCCCTCATCCCACGCCTAAGCTGGGCAACCTCGCTCCATTCACCTTTAGAAGCATGCATGCTGCATAGTAATACATAACTCGCTGGGTTTTGAGGATCAACTTTCAAGAGATTCTCAGCAGCCCATTTCCCGGTCTCCATATCACCACGCAACCTGCTCGAGCTCAGCAATGTCGCCCATCCAATAGCATCAGGACAGCGTGGCATCTGCCTTATGAACTCCCCAGCTTCTTTCAACCTCCCTGATCTGCTATACAGGTCAATCATGCAGGTGTAGTGATCATCTAAGGGTACAATACCATGGTCCTCCTGCATGGACTGGAAGTAGCTGCGGCCTTTCTCCACAAGCCCTGAACGGCTACAAGCAGAAAGGACACCGATGAACGTTACGCCGTCCGGTTTCACACCCTTAGACAACATCTCCTCAAACAGATCCATCGTTTCTTTTGCCTTCCCAAACTGGGCATAACCCGTGACGAGGGCTGTCCATGACACCTGATCATGAACCGTCATCTCATCAAACAGGCGGTGCGCGTCCTCGATACTGCCGCACTTCCCGTACAGGGTTACCAGCGCATTAGACACCGTAATGTACGGCCTCAGCCCCGATACGAGCGCCACGCAGTGGAACTGAGCCCCCTCTTCCAGGCTCGCTAGATTAGCGCAAGAACTGATGACACTGCCAAGAGTGAAATCATCGGGCTTAATGCCATCCCTCTGCATCTCCGAGAACACCCGCACAGCCTCCTCGCCACACCCATTCTGCCCGTAGCCGACGATCATTGCGGTCCACGAGACGATGTTTCTGCACGTCATCCTCCTCAAGACGGCCTCCGCTGACCTGACGCTCCCGCACTTGGAGTACATGTCAACGAGCGCGCTTCCGACGAACACGTCGTCCTCATACAGTGTCCTGATTACGTAGGCATGGATCTGCTTCCCTTCTTCCGAGGCAGCAAGGGCGCCACAGGCCGTCAGGATGCTTCCAAAAGTGTACTGATCAATGCCGACACCTGCTGCCCTCATCCTCCTGAAAACATCCAGCGCCTCCGCCGGCAGCCCGTTCCGCGCCAGCCCCGTGACCATCGCTGTCCAGGTGATGGAGTCCCTGTCGGCCATCGTCTCGAACAGCGCCCGCGCGTCCGTGACCATCTTGCACCGGAGCAGCCCCGTGATCATGGTATTGTACATCACAACGTTCCTGCCCTCCATCTCATCAAAGACGCGCTTGGCGTCCCCGATGAGCCCCATCTTGGCGTACATGTCGACGAGCGGGCTGCCCGTGAACGCGTACGCCCCGAACCCGAGCCGCAGCACCTGGCAGTGCACCTGCCGGCCGAGCGCGCGGTCGCCGAGCGCCGACGCGGCCATGACCATGCCGGACATCGTGATGCGGCTCGGTCTGACCCCCTCCTCGGCGAGCAGGGCGCGGTAGGCACCCGCGGCCCGCGCGGGGGCGCCGGCGCCGGAGAACCCGGCGATGAGCGCGTTGTAGGAGACAGCGTCGCGCTCCGGCATGGACGCGAAGAGCCGCTCCATGTCCGGGAGGAGCCGCGCGCGGGCCAGCGCCGAGAGGAGCGCGTTGCGGGTGAAGAGGTTGGGGTCCGGCATTGCGTCGAACAGGCGGCGCGCGCGCGCGAGGCCGTGGCGGCCGGACCTGGCGTAGGCCGTGAGGAGGTGGTTGAGGAGGTGGGTGGGCGGCGGGTGCGGGACGGTCCGGAGGATGAGGCAGTGGATGGCGGCGGAGGTGCGGGCGCCATTGTGGCTGCCGGCGGCGGCGGAGGAGAGGAGGGCGGCGTAGTGGTTGCACAGCGGGCGGCTCATAGCGCGGCGAGGGAAACTCCAAGCGATTCGCCACTCACAGCTTGCGAGTTATGGGCCTAGCCTAAGCCCACATGGCAAAAGTAGGCTGGACAACCAAATATAGTTTGTAAAAATAAAATAATAATAGTTTTGTATTCTAAATTTTCTTTATGGAAGTCATGGTGGAATGTTACGATGCCATAAATAAAGGTACTGAAGATGATTACAAAGAATCTTGATGCAATTGTTAGTTTTATTATGGATCCTCATTATTTGCCTTTGCCTCGGTTCGGTCAAGTTTGCAGTAACTTGTTCTTTTTAGATTAATCAGTAAATTTGAATATACGCAAAAGCTTTGCTCGATCAAATTACTATATAAATGGACATTGAATCCCAATTGACCAGGTTTCTTGCTTATCGGTTTTTTTTTCATCATTTCATGAGATTGTTGGAAAACTCAGTATGTTATCGATACATTATACTTACAAGAGAGCATGAGAAAAGGATTCGACGACCAGAAAGTGTTGACACCTTATGCACTATGTAATTCTTAGTAATAATGTAAACAATTTTATTCTATAAACCTCACTTAGGATATTTATTCCACTCGCATACACTACAGAACCTCTTGAAGTCCTGATATTTAATGTTAATAAGTAAACACACGTCCATATAAATAAACTATATTACATATAAGTGAGACAAAACTTTTTTTTCATTTTGGAATATCGGTTCAGCGAAAATAGTAATGAAAATAAAATTATAAAATCCCTATGAAAATATAGATTTTTATTATAATAGCATTTGCAACGGTAATTCTGAAATATATAATAAAAAAATCTATGCTTGATGTTGTTATGTACAATAGATATATAATATTTATTACTTCATTTAAAAAATGTATTAGTTTAAACATAGTTAAAAACTTGAACTTATGACAAAGTGGTCAATAAATAAGTAAAATTGTCTAGTATAAGCGTGCGATTGTGTTTTGACTTCGCTTGTTAAGCACTCTGATTTTCAACATGTATCAGGTGTTTGGTCCATCTACCAGAAAAGGTATAATTACTTGGATGATCATTGGCTGAAAAGGATAGATCAACCATATATTTGAAAAACTAGTTCGTCCCAGATATGAAGTTTTCCAGTCCCTCCATCCTCAATTTGTTCTTCCCCTGCTAGATGTGGTGCTTGGCGGTCTGCGCTGGTCAAGGTGTTGGGCAGGCTGGTACTAGGGGAACCCTTGGTCAGCGCAGTTGGCCACGATGATGACTACGATGCAGGCATCTAACTCCTTCTTGGGGGCCTCTTCGAGGTATCGCCCCTCACTACTCCTCACTGACTTGGGTGAAAGCCCTAGTTGTCCTTTCGGCTGGAGGTAGCGTTGCAACGTTGTTCCCCTTCTTGTAGCCTGATACGTCTCAAACGTATCTATAATTTTTTATGTTCCATGCTACTTTTATGATGATACTTACATGTTTTATACACATTATATGTCATTATTATGGGACAGGGTGTTTCTGCACTCGGGTGCATATGCACCCTTTATTTGAAATGCATATTAAATATATTTTGAAATGTCAAAAAAATACAAAAAAAAATGTCTCGTGTATACCTTGACATGTTACATGTTCACAAAGTTGTTTCATCAAAAACTGATATATTTTGTGCCTTGTACTAAAAAGACAAATTTTTGGTGTTAAAATAGTCTATTTCTCGAGGCATTATTTGTCTTTTTTACATAGGGTACAAAAATTATCGGTTTTACGTGAAAATTTACGTGTACTCATAGAACGTGTTGCTCTACATGCTAAATTTTTTTTCCTAATTTTTTTACTTTTTAAAATATGTTTTATACATACCGGGTGCATATGCACCCACTGATTATTATGCGTTTTCCGAAACTAACCTATTGACGAGATGCCGAAGGGCCAGTTGCTGTTTTCTGCTGTTTTTGGTTTCAGAAATCCTAGTACGGAAATATTCTCGGAATCGGATGAAATCAATGCCCAGCATCTTATAATTCCACGAAGCTTCCAGAACACCCGAGAGGGACCAGAGGAGGGCCACAGGGGACCCACACATGGTGGTGGCGCGGCCAGGGCCTGGGCCGCGCCCCCTACTGTGTGGCTGCCCCGTCAGCCCTCCAACTTCGCCTCTTCGCCTATTTAAGGGTTCCTGACCTAAAACCTCGAGACGGATTGACGAAACCCGAGAAAACCTTCCAGAGCCGCCGCCATCGCGAAACTCCAATTCGGGGGACAGAAGTCTCTATTCCGGCACCCTGCCGGGACGGGGAATTGCCCCCGGAAGCCATCTCCACCGCCATCTTCATCAACGCTGCTGTCTCCCATGAGGAGGGAGTAGTTCTCCCTCGAGGCTAAGGGCTGTACCGGTAGCTATGTGGTTGATCTCTCTCCTATGTACTTTAATACAATGATCTCATGAGCTGCCTTACATGATTGAGATTCATATGAGTTTTGTATCACTATTCATCTATGTGTTACTCTAGTGATGTTATTAAAGTACTCTATTTCTCCTCCACGGTGTAATGGTAACAGTGTGTGCATCGTGTAGTACTTGGCGTAGGTTATGATTGTAATCTCTTGTAGATTATGAAGTTAATTATTGCTATGATAGTATTGATGTGATCTATTCCTCCTTCATAGTGTGATGGTGACGAGTGTGCATGCTATGTTAGTACTTGGTGTAATTGCAATGATCTATCATGCACTCTAAGGTTATTTAAATATGAACATCGAATGTTGTGGAGCTTGTTAACTCCGGCATTGAGGTGCTCTTGTAGCCCTACCCAATTAGTGGTGTTCATCATCCAACAAGAGAGTGTAGAGTGGTTTTATTATGTGATCAATGTTGAGAGTGTCCACTAGTGAACGTATGATCCCTAGGCCTTGTTTCTAAGCATCGAAACTCCGTTTATTTACTGTTCTGTTGCATGTTTACTCGCTGCCGTATTTTATTCAGATTGTTATTACCACTCATATACATCCATACCACTTGTATTTCACTATCTCTTCGCCGAACTAGGGCACCTATACATCTCGACAAGTGTATTAGGTGTGTTGAGGGCACAAGAGACTTCTTGTATCGTGATTGCGGGGTTGCTTGAGAGGGATATCTTTGACCTCTTCCTCCCCGAGTTCGATAAACCTTGGGTGATCCACTTAAGGGAAACTTGCTGCTGTTCTACAAACCTCCGCTCTTGGAGGCCCAACACTGTCTACAAGAATAGAAGCACCCGTAGACATCAAGCACTTTTCACGGCGTCGTTGCTCGGGAGGAAAGGTAAAAGGCACTCATACTCCGGTCCCGTGTAAAGTACTTTTCTCGTTGCCGTTGTGTGTGTGCTCGAAGCTATTTCTGTAGATCCTGCAATTGCATCTTTTTGTTTCTTGTTTACACTAGTTAGGCATAATGGAAAACAACAAAAATATGAGAGATCTTTATGAACTTTATCTTGAATTAGGACATGATGTGTTTGAAGAGAGAATTAAAAAACCCATGGAACTTTATATGCATACTAATGGGAATGTTATTAATATGAATGCTTTGAACACCATTGTTGCTAATGCTATGGAAAATGCTAAGCTTGGGGAGGTCGGTTTTGATGAAAATGATCTCTTTAGCCCTCCGGGTATTGAGGAGAAAGTTTATGTTGATTATGATATGCCTCCCATATATGATGATTATAATGATAGTGGTCTTTTGGTGCCGCCTACTATGGAGGATAAAGTTTATTATGCTGATATTATACCTCCTATATTTGATGATGAGAATAATAATGATAGATACTTTGTTGAATTTGCTCCCACTACAACTAATAAAACTGACTATGCTTATGTGGAGAGTAATGATACTTTTATGCATGTGAATAAGAATGCTTTATGTGATACTTATATTGTTGAGTTTGCTGATGATGCTACTGGATATTATTATGAGAGAGGAAAATATGGTTGTAGAAATTTTCATGTTACTAAAACACCTCTCTATATGCTGAAAATCTTGAAGCTGCACTTGTTTTATCTTTCTATGCTTGTTGCATTATGCTTCATGAATTTGTTTATTTACAAGATTCCTATGCATAGGAAGCATGTTAGGCTTAAATTTGTTTTGAATTTGCTTCTTGATGCTCTCTTTTGCTTCAACTCTTATTTCTTGCGAGTGCATCATTAAAACTGCTGAGCCCATCTTAATGGCTATAAAGAAAGCACTTCTTGGGAGATAACCCATGTCTTTATTCTACTACAGCAATTTTGTTTTTTATTTGAGTCTTGGAAGTTGTTACTACTGTAGCAACCTCTCCTTATCTTTATTTTATTGTATTGTTGTGCCAAGTAAAGTCTTTGATAGTAAAGTCAATACTAGATTTGGATTACTGCGCAGAAACAGATTTCTTGCTGTCACGAATTTGGGTATGATTCTCAGTAGGTAACTCAAAAAAATCTGCCAATTTACGTGTGTGATCCTCAGATATTTACGCAACTTTCATTCAATTTGAGAATTTTCATCTGAGCAAGTCTGGTGCCTCTATAAAATTCGTCTTTACGGACTGTTCTGTTTTGACAGATTCTGCCTTTTATTTCGCATTGCCTCTTTTGCTGTGTTGGATGGATTTCTTTGTTCCATTAACTTCCAGTAGCTTTGTGCAATGTCCGAAGTGTTAAGAATGATTGTGTCACCTCTCGAATATGTGAATTTTTTATTATGCACTAACCCTCTAATGAGTTTGTTTTGAGTTTGGTGTGGAGGAAGTTTTCAAGGGTCAAGAGAGGAGGATGATACAATATGATCAAGAAGAGTGAAAAGTCTAAGATTGGGGATGCCCCCGTGGTTCATCCCTGCATATTTCAAGAAAACTCAAGCATCTAAGCTTGGGGATGCCCAAGGCATCCCCTTCTTCATCGACAACTTATCAGGTCATTTCTCTTGAAACTATATTTTTATTCAGTCACATCTTATGTGCTTTACTTGGAGCGTCTGTTTGTTTTTGTTTTTGTTTTTGTTTGAATAAAATATGATCCATCATGCTTGTGTGGGAGAGAGACACGCTCCGATGTTTCGTATGAACACATATGTTCTTAGTTCTATCTTTAATGTTCATGGCGGAGTTGAAAACCGCTTCGTTAATTGCTATATGGTTGGAAACAGAAAATGTTGCATGTGGTAATTGGTATAATGTCTTGAATAATGTGATACTTGGCAATTGTTGTGCTCATATAGATCATGTTTAAGCTCTTCCATCATGTACTTTGTACCCATTAATGAAGAACTACATAGAGCTTGTTAAAATTTGGTTTGCATGATTAGTTTCTCTAGAGTCTAGATATTTTCTGGTTAAGGTGTTTGAACAACAAGGAGACAATGTAAAGTCTTATAATACTTACAATATGTTCATATGTGAGCTTTGCTGCACCTTTTATACTTGAGTTTGCTTCAAACAACCTTGCTAGGCTAGCCTTGTATCGAGAGGAATTCTTCTCATGCATCCAAATCCTTGAGCCAACTACTATGCCATTTGTGTCCACCATACCTACCTACTACATGGTATTTCTCCGTCATTCCAAAGTACATTACTTGAGTGATACCTTTAAATTTCTATTCCTTGTCTTTGCAATATATAGCTCATGGGACAAATAGCCTTAAAAACTATTGTGGTGAAGAATATGTACTTATGTGTCTTATTTCTTAATAAGTTGCTTGTTGAGCGGTAACCATGTTTCTGGGGACGCCATCAACTTTTACCTTTGTTGAATATCATGTGAGTTGCTATGCATGTTCGTCTTGTCTGAAGTAAGGGAGATTTTCATGATCAAATGGTTTGAGTATGCATAATGTTAGAGAAGAACATTGGGCCGCTAACTAAAGTCATGATTCATGGTGGAAGTTTCAGTGTGGAAACTAATCCTCAATCTCTTATGAGAATATTAATTGTTGTTGAATGCTTATGCATTAAAGAGGAGTCCATTATCTGTTGTCTATGTTGTCCCGGTATGGATGTCTAAGTTGAGAATAATCAAAAGCGAGAAATCCAATAAGAGCTTTCTCCTTAGACCTTTGTACATGCGGCATAGAGGTACCCCTTTGTGACACTTGGTTGAAACATATGTTATGCAATGATAATCCGTGTTAATCCAAGCTAATTAGGACAAGGTGCGAGCACTATTAGTATACTATGCATGAGGCTTGCAACTTATAAGATATCTTATACATAACACATATGCTTTATTACTACCGTTGACAAAATTGTTTCTTGTTTTCAAAATGAAAAGCTCTAGCACAAATATAGTAATCAATGCTTCCCTCTGCGAAGGGCCATTCTTTTACTTTATTGTTGAGTCAGTTTACCTACTTCTTTCTATCCCAGAAGCAAACACTTGTGTCAACTGTGTGCATTGATTCTAACATGTTTACCTATTGCACTTGTTATATTACTTTGTGTTGACAATTATCCATGAGATATATATGTTGAAGTTGAAAGCAACCGCTAAAACTTATATCTTCCTTTGTGTTGCTTCAATGCCTTTACTTCGAATTTATTGCTTTATGAGTAACTCTTATGCAAGTCTTATTGATGCTTGTCTTGAAAGTATTATTCATGAAAAGTCTTTGTTATATGATTCATTTGTTTACTCATTATCTTCATCATTGCTTCGAATCGCTGCATTCATCTCATATGCTTTACAATAGTATGATCAAGATTATGTAAGTAGCATGTCACTTCAGAAATTATCTTTGTTATCGTTTACCTACTCGAGGGCGAGTAGGAACTAAGCTTGGGGATGCTTGATACGTCTCAAACGTATATATAATTTCTTATGTTCCATGCTACTTTTATGATGATACTTACATGTTTTATACACATTATATGTCATTATTATGCGTTTTCCGGAACTAACCTATTGACGAGATGCCGAAGGGCCAGTTGCTGTTTTCTGCTGTTTTTGGTTTCAGAAATCCTAGTAAGGAAATATTCTCGGAATCGGACGAAATCAATGCCCAGCATCTTATAATTCCACGAAGCTTCCAGAACACCCGAGAGGGACCAGAGGAGGGCCACAGGGGGCCCGCACATGGTGGTGGCGCGGCCAGGGCCTGGTGACGAGGGAACACCTCGGCAATGCCTACGTATTGTAGACTTGGATTTCGGGAGAGAGCGACGATGGAGATTCCGGGGATGATATTGGGCACACGATATACCCAGCTTCGGGTCCCCTCGGTGGAGGATCCCTACGTGCTGCTAGCAATCTACTATATGATCATAGATGTGTTTACAGGGTGCCGCCGTAGGCGGAGCTATGTTGTCTATCTATTGTCCCCCTTATTTCGGTGCCCTGGCTAGCTTTATATATGCAACCAGCCTAGGGTTTTACAAGAGTCCTAGTCGACTACTTCTTCGGGTTGCCTTGTTGGGCCTTCTCCATATTGGGCCGAGCCGATCCAGGTATATCAATAATGGGTACCCGAAGGGTATGCCCATGTCAGTAGCCCCCGAGTGTCTAGGGAAGTCGAAGACTTGCGTAGAGACTCCAAGCATAATCATCTCGAAAGACGAGGTCCATGTCGTAGATCATATGTAGCATAAATAATGTCGACGATTCTCGAAGTTATTTTTCTATCGGGTGCGCAACAGCGCTGCTGGGGTGATGTCATGATTGTTGCTTAGACGCCGTGTCACAGTTGTTACTCGAGGCGAAGTCGTTGTCGAGCCCCCGAGCGTTGCTGAAAACATTGTGCCGAAGTAATGGTCGCCTGTTATATTATGTTGTAGCTATGCTCAGGGGCGAAGTTGTTGTCGAGCCCACGAGTATTATCCGTGTCGCCAAAAGAAGTTTACGGAATTGCGGAGTCATATAAGGTGAAGCCATTGAGGATAAATCCATTGACAATATTATAATATGAATCAGCCGAAAATTTACGCCATTGGAGATGAAGTCGTTTGAAGATTGAACCATTGAAGATTACGCCATAAAAAATGAAGCACTGGAGATGAATCCAAGATGAAGTATTTGAGATGAATCCACGTTGAAGATTACGCCATTTAACCATGAAGCATATATTGAAGATGAATCCGCCAATATCATAGATGATGAATCCATTGACCCGAAGAAACATAAATCCAATAATAACCATAGAAGATGAATCCATTGACCCGGAAACGCATCGGGTAGTATTGTATAAGAGTAAACCCAATCCACATAGATGAATCCGAATAAATTCACTGACCCGAAAAAATAAATCCGGTAATAACCATAGAAGATGAATCCATTGACCCGGAAACCCATCGGGTAATATTGTATAAGTGAACCAATTATTAACCAAAGAAAACCAATCCAGTAATCCGGAGAATAAATCCACTGAGCCGAAGAAGATAAATCCACTAAGTCGAAGAAAATAATTCCACTGAGCCGAAGAAAATAATTTCACTGAACCAGAGAAAATAATTCCACTGAGCCGAAGAAAATAATTTCACTGAATCGGAGAAAATAATTCCACTGAGCCGGAGAAGATACATCCAAAGCCGAAGAAAAGAAATTCACCAAGTAACTGAATATATTTGTGGTAACGAAGTAATGGTGCACACTACAAGAAAAGTTCTGATAGACAACGTCTCAAAATCGTCCGCTAAGGGGTATTTTTCGTCGCCTATGGGCCTAAC
>NC_061509.1:30447069-30461587 GCF_022539505.1 Lolium rigidum
CCGATTAACGGCGTACGCACGTGTCGGTTGCATGACGTCGGCGGTCAACGGGCTCCCGGAAACATTTGCGCAACGGTCCGATTTTCCGTGGCGGAAGGGCGCCCAAGCGCGACGGACCGAAAAAACGTCGTTGGACTTTGCCTGACGCAGTTTCCACAACAGAACCCATATCGTCGGGTTAGGCCCATAGGCGACGAAAAATACCCTTTAGCGGACGATTTTGAGACGTTGTCTATCAGAACTTTTCTTGTAGTGCTTTAAAGTTATATAACATTGACTGCATAATATACAAACTCATAGTTCATTGTCATGTGATCAAAATCTATTATTACAAATTTTACTGAACTAGAGCTCCATTTTTTCGTGTAAGTCTTGATTTCTTCTCGAAATGTAGATTGTTGATACCATCCAACTGATATTATTCTAACGAAAGCAAGAACAAAAACCGATGACAAAAGCACACATGGTTTGTGTCACTTATATGTAGTGTGGTAGTTATATGTGTTTATTTATTTATTAGTTTTCTACATTATGATATTTGATAGTAGTATATATGAATCTAACAAATATCCTAAACGAGGTTTGCAGAGTAGATTTATTTTGCCATAAGTTTTCTTTGAAAATAAGGATAACGTGATAACTACACACCTCTACATCGACTGATGCGCGAAACCATGTTTATTTTAGTCATAACTAAGAGAACATTACGAAGTGAATAACGTGTCAATATTGCCTTTTCCTCGAATCTTCCCTCATCCTCAAAGTATATTATACTTATTGGCCAGCTATAGTATTTTCCAACATATGCGCGTGAACGAAACAACAAGCGAGCAACATTTCTCGATTAAGAGATTTCTAACTTAATATTGCATCAGGAAGATACAAGCGTGATACAAAAGGACTGTTTACGTTGATTGATGCAGATGCCAGGTTATCCCTTTATCGAAAAAGAGAAGAGAGGAGATAGAAGTCGTATTGTACACAACCAATAAAAATGGTTCCTTAGTACTATACAATCTCCTTATTCATATGTTTAATTGATTAAATGGAAATATAATAAAACTGTAAAAACTTGTCTCTGCTAATTTAAGCATGCCCATTCCTGTTCAGAAATATCCTCCCACCAATAACAAGATTATCATAACCAATCGTCGCAGCAGAAGCCAAATCACGAGCCCAAGTTGGATGTTGTCCCTCAACTGCCAAAATGTAGGCAGAGATAAAAGAAAGACTGACTAAAAGAAACACATCATGGAATTGAATTGAATGGAACCATGCATCCTAACTGTTGTCTTATTTTTGAAGATCCAAAGCACAATATTTTTTTATATTAAATATTTTTACTTACTTGTACATCATGTTTTCACTAAATCTGATCCATGTTTTAATTGATATATATCTTTTATCATACAATCATATATACATTTAAATTTATATGAAAGCATTGAGTGCATAATATGCAAACTCATAGTTCATTGTTATGTGATTCAAATCAATCATTACAAAAAAAAAATTAAACTAGAACTTCATTTTTCTGTATAACTTGTGTTTGCTTCTTAAAATGTAGGCTGCCGATTTCATACAACTGATGTTACTATAATGGAAACAAGAATAAACAGATGACGAAAGCACGGATGGTTTGCATCACATATAGGTAGGACGGTGTTTATATGCAGTGGCGGACCCACAGGGTATGCCGGTATGCCGGGTATGCCGCGGCATACCCTGGGGCCAGGTCGTTCTGTGCAGTATTAGTCGTAGGGTGGAAAAAAAAAGAGCAGATCGATCGTGCAAAACTGCTTAGCTAACCTCAAGCTGCCCAGTACTACTTAGTAGTAGGGGAAAAGGAAGGGCTGATCGATTCGTCCAAAACCGTTTAGCTTGAGGCCTTAAACAGTGCGTGCTTTTGAGGCCTTAAACAGTGAGTGCGGCCTGTTTGATTAATCTCATACGTCCAACTTCCTCTACCTATCATAAACTGTAAACCATATGAGTACTGTTACACATGGTGTACATAGCAAATTGTCGCACTTAAATTGTTCATTTTTTAAAATATTTTGTTAAGAAAAGTGGCAGAGACATTGCACTCCCTTTTGAGAAAAACACAACAAAAGAAGATTGCCTCTGCTTTAAATCCTTCTCTGCGACGGACAAGCACACAAGTAGTATTGTAAGTTTCTTTTATGCTTATTTAAGACTATTATTTTGGTGTGCTAGAACTATTTCTGTGATCATTTTTTCAACTTGCTAAGTTAATATTTTAATTGGATATATTTATTGTTTTTATATTGATTTACAACACAGCTATGCAGTTTTTATATTGAAGTAGTAAAAATATTTTATCACAATTGTCGTCAATTTTTTTGGTGCGGCATACCCATTAAGAAAATCCTAGGTCCGCCACTGTTTATATGTGTTTATTTATTAGCTTTGTACATCATGATATTTGATCGAAGTATATTAATCTAACAAATATCCTAAATGAGGTTTGTAGAATAGATTTATTTTGCCATAAGTCTTCTTTGAAAATAAGGATAAACTAACCGCCCCTTCATCGATTGGTGCACACAACCATGTTTATTTCAGTCACAACAAAGAGAAAATTACAAAGTGAATAATGTGCCAATATTGCGTTTTCCTTGAATCCTCCCCTCAGCCTCACTAGTATACGATACTTATTGATCGGCTATAGTCATTTCCAACATATGCCCATGAACGAAAACGATAAGCGAGCAACATTTCTCGATTAAGAGATTTCTAACTTAATATTGCATCAGGAAGATAAAAGCGTGAACAGATGCCAGGTTAACACTTTATCGAAAAAGAGAAGAGAGGAGATAGAACTAGAAGTCGTATTGTACACAACCAAGCAACATGTTTCAATCTTCTTATTCAGGTGTTTAATTGATCAAATGGAAATATAATAAAACTATGCCAACTTGCTTCTGCCAATTTAAACATGGCCATTCCTGCTCAGAAATTCCCCCCATTATGAACAAGATTATCATAACCAGTCGACCCATAAGAAACCAAATCAGGAGCCCAGGTTGGATGGTGTCCCTCAACTGCCAAAAATTAAGGCAGAGATAAATGAAAGACCGAGTGAAACAAACACACCGATAGAATGGAACCATGCATCCAGTTCAGGTTTCAATTGTCCAGGTAGTATTTACAGATGAAAGGAACAAAGGAAATTCAAGAAGGGAAAAACACGGAGCCTCTTGTTGCAAAGAAACAGAGCGGCGCCGGCATGGCATGGCATGGCATCAAGAAGCCGGCACGCAACCCGGCACGGCATGGCATGACATGGCATCAGGACGCCGCCGCGGCGGGGGCACCGGCCGATGCCGACGCCGGCGGCGTGGAAGCCGGCGCGCGGCACGTCGGGCAGGAGGACCGCCGCCCGCCGGGAGCGAGCCAGCGCTCGATGCAGCGCGCGTGGAAGCCGTGCCCGCAGGCCGGGACGGCGCGCACGGCGTCGCCGTCCGCGAACTCGGCGAGGCAGATGGCGCACTCGGACGCGGCGCCCGCCAGCTGGCCCGCCTCCGCCGCCGAGTACACCAGCTCCAGCAGCGCCGGCGCCACGGGCGGCGGCTTCTCCGGGTCCGGCGCCTGGCCGCCGTTCGTCTGCCGCTGCCGTCGGCGGCGGCGGAGGAGGTGCCTGACGCCGGCGTGGAGCGCGAGGGCGAGCGCGAGCGCGGCGAGCAGGGACGCGAGGATGACGGCCATGTTGCCCGCGAAGTCCCCGGCGCCCGAGTAGGGCCCCCACCTGCTCTTGGCGATGGTGGTCGCCGTCGCGTTGCCGCGGCCGTGGCGCTCCGTCTGCGTCGCCGCCGACGACTCCATGGCTGCTCGTGCTCGACCTCTCTCTCTCTCCTGCTGCGTTCTTGGCTAGTGGCAGCGCTCGATCTCTCCCTCCTGGTGCTAGTAGCGAGTGAGCAGCTAGTGGAGTGGAGATCTTGCTGAGATCGTGTTGGCTCTTGGCTGCTGCTGGTGGTGCAGGTGAGTGAGTGAGAGTGAGACCAAATGGTAGGGATGGAAGGATATCGATCGATGTGTCATCAAGCACTCACTCATGCAGCGGCTGCCTTATCATGTGGGGCTAGTGTTGCATCATTTCCCGCCGTTCTGCAATAACTAGCTAGCTTATCTGCTTGTTCATTGCAATTCTGGTACTGTATTTTGAAATTTGACATGGATTATCTTCTTTATCTTAGTATCATTTTCTTTGTATTTTTTCATGTATGTATTCTCAGTTATATGTACTTCTTTGGGAGAGTTTACAAAATGCAGTGCTACTTTCTACTAGTAGGTAGGTGACCTTTCGGTTTCAAGGGATTGAATCCGTTGGGATAGGGCTTGTGGCCACCCATGCGGCGTGTGTTGTTGTCACGAGGGAATGATTGATTGGAACAGCAACCCAACCGCTTCCTTCTCGCTAACGGCACACGTCCAATGCATGAGAGCGACCATGTTTCAACCAAATCCTGTCATCACACAGTAAACGCCGAAGCTTCAACAGAGAAAGTTACCGTTGTACACGCCCATGTTTTTTTTAGAATGATCTGAAACAAGGCACCACTCTGATTAATCCATTGCAGGTGAACGAATATACCATCCAAGTTAGGAGAAAAAGACATCAAATAAAAAAATTGTGGGAAACAATGGAAATGCTAGAAAGGTCATCCTATCTGAAGTTCATCTCCGAACCTCCCGAGCCATATGTGCTGTGCTACCCTCTGGACACCCGACTGGCCCAGCGGTCAAAAGCGACAACCTGGAGATCCGTTAAATGTTTTCTACGTAGGTTCATTGTATTCAACACGACTCATACCCATGACGATTGATGCACGAATTGCCTCCTCGTTACGAAAAACAAGATAGCTTTGTGGAGTCAATACACGCACGAGTGTCATAACTGTGATGGAGCTTTTCGTGGCACATATATATAATACGTCGATGAAGGTATATGTACCACGGACTTTCATTCAGCCGCTCGTAGTTCATAGACATCATGATGGCCGTTAGCACCGTTGTTTTACTTATTTTAGACATTTAGGAGGCACCTCGTCTTTCTCTATGCACCCAAACTCTTGTTACATCGGTCTCAACTCTCCTTGCTTTGTCTAGCCAAGCCGAGCTATATGGGCTTCAAAAATTTACTCTCTTTAAAGAGTTGATATAATTAAAATTTTGCAAAAGTATATTTTAAACCTTAATAATAAATTTCATCCAATAGGGCCTGAGCACACGACACAATAGTGAGAAACAACTAGGTATGTTCCTCCATCAATGATCCGGAACCTTACTTTGGTTTTCCATGTCGATTGCGGACGCGAAGCATTAAACTCTATAATACGTGCAAGGAAAAAACAAGGTAAAAACAAGGTGGAACTTGTGTGGTACCTCCTCAAGATACTATTAAATATGTTTTTTAAATATGTGGTGACCAAGATCTTGCAACTAATGATCATCCAAGTAGTTATACCTACACGCTCAAAACCACGATGCTTACCAATGGTCAGTCCTCTAGACAATAAACAATCTCCTATTTATATTAAACAATTTCACTTATTTATATACCACTTTGTCATAAATTCTAAGTTTTAAACTGTCTTTAAACTGATACATTTTTAATAAAGTATTAAATATTATATATCTATTGTATATAACAACATTGAGCATAACTTCTAATTATATAGTTCAGAATTATTGTTGCAAATGCTACTATAATAGATCTCTACTTTTTATAGGTTATGTTTCCTTACTATTTTCACTAAATTGATATTCCAAAACCACAAATGTTTTGTGTCAATTATATGTAATACAGTTTATTTATATGTATGCGTTTTTATTTATAGTCATAAATATCATGAGGTTCTGTAGTGCACGTGAATGGGACGAATATCCTAGCTGAGGTTTGTAGAATAATATTGTTCACCATATTAATAACTACTAAGAATTACATATTGTATGAGGTGTTAATATTTCCTTTTCATCGAACCTTGTCTCGCACTCTCTTGTATATTATAGCGATTACATATGCTAGTATTTTTCAACAATCTCGTGAAGAAAATTGATAAGCCAAAAACCTGAATAGTTTGGATTCACTATCCATTTATATAGTGATTTGATCGAGTGAGGAAAATAAATACTAGCTACACCACACCACAGATGAAGAACATCAATTTCGAAGATGGAGAGCATGATATTACACTCGAAATTATGAACCATTTTCAGTGTTCAATCTCCTTGTACTAGATTTTAAAAAGCATATCTTATTTTCTTCCAAATGATGAATCATTTTCATCGTTGAATTTCTCGGTACTAGATCTTCAAAAATATATCTCATTTTTTTTGTATATTAAGTGATTCTCCCATAACATTTTGTAGTGGTGGAACCTTTTGTGCTAAATGTGTTTTCTGTAGCACATCAGCAATAATCACTGCCTCAATATTGTCTTCCGCGAGTACTTCAATTATGTTCCTCTTTCATTATCTACTATGAAGGGTTGTAACCCCGGAAGTTGTAGGTAGCAAGTTGCTTAATGCAATAGAAACAAAGCTTTTGCGCATATTCCTTTTTGAAGCAAGAAACAAAACTTTACTGATTAATCGAAAAAAGTTACTTCAAACTTGACCGAACCGAGACAGGGACGAATAATTAGGATTCATAATAAAACTAAGAAGTCGTTTGGTATCCATCATTTGGACCTGAAATCCTGAAATTCATTTTGAAATTTCATAGGTGGGCTGTTTGGTTGCCACAGAATTGGACCGTCATTTCATTTAGGAAATCCAACAAAATGATGCCATGGGTAAACATGATTTCGAGTTGAGACCTGTCATTCACGTTTCTCTATGGAAGTCATTTACAAATTCAATATTGAATTCTACTGTTATTTGCAATTCTTATGGCAACCAAATAAGTGTCCATTTCTGGAATTACAATATAAATGAAATGAATAAATGTATTCATTTTAAAATGCTACAAATGAAATGAAAACTTAGCTTCCAAACGAACTTCTAACAGTTGCATCAAGGTCCTTCGTAATCATCTTCAATACCTTCATTTCTTGCATCTTAACATTCCACCATGAATTCCATCAAAAATTTAGAAGAAAAAATTAGTATTTTTTATTTACGTTTAGAAACTATTGTTGGGTTTTACAATAAAAATACTGCTTGTGACCTAACTAGAGATTGACCGAGAATCTAAGCCTAGTCAACTTTTGCCATCTGTCAGCGAGATATGGGCTGAGCGCTAGGCCCATAACATCCACGCTGTGATTCGCGGATCGCTATGAGCCGCCCACTGTGCAACCACTACGCCGTCCTCCTCTCCTCCTCCTCCGCCACCCGCAGCCGCAATGCTGCCCGCATCTCCACCTCCTTGCAGCCTACACCAGGTCCGGCTGGCCGGCTCACGCGCGCCGTCTGTTTAACGCAAGGCCGGACCCGGACCTCTTCACCCGCAACACGCTCCTCTCGGGGTTGACCCATGCGGCGTGTGTTGTTGTCACGAGGGAACAACACCCAAGCACTTCCTTCTCGCTAACAACACACGTCTAATGCATGAGAGGGATCGCGTTTCGACCAAATCCTTCATCACACAGTACTCGCCGAAGCTTCTAGAGAGAAAACCGTTGTACACGTACGCCCATCTTTTTATTTTGGAGTGATTCCAAACAAAAGGCACAACTATGATTAACCAATTCCTATTCATTATAGAAAACTCTTAAACAAAGAATTGAAACCGGTTAACGATCGTTTTGAGAAAAAAATAGGTTGCTGGTTAGGAAAGATACTCTTATATGAAGATTGTTTTGTCTTACTAAATTCTGTTTTGTCAAACTTGCCTATGTTTCTTCTATGCTTCTTTGAAATACCTAAAGGGGTACGGAAAAGACTGGACTTTCATAGATCGTGATTCTTTTGGCAAAGTGACCAAATAAAAAAGAAGTATAGGTTGGGAGGAGACGTTTTGGCTCACGGGAGCATTTACACCCATTATGCACAATAACAAAAAACAATTTTCAAAATGCTAAAAATTCTAACATAAAAGTTAGGTGTACATTGTGACATTTTATGTTCGTACAGAAGTTTTCATGAAAAAACAACATTTTATGTGGCATGTACAAAAAAGAAAAAAAATGTTATGTACGTAGTCGTGTTGTAGAATCAAAATTTGTCTTTTTTACATGAGACACACAATCTTTTTTTTGTGGAAACTTGTGTACGAACCTAAAATATCTAGATATACATGCAAAATTTTATTTCAGATTTTTTTTGCACTTCAAAAATATTTCCACATAACGGGTTCATATGCTCCTATGAGCCAAAGTAGGTTTTCCTATAGGTTGACAAAATGAAATATTATTTGTAGACCGAAGGAGCAGGGGGTTTACGGATTGAGGTTTTGGATATTAAAAATAAATACTTGATAAGCAAATGACTTTTTAAGTTACTTAATGAAGAGGATATGTGGCAGGAGTTATTGAATAACAAATATCTTATAACTAAAACCCTTTCCCAAGTTCAGGCTAAACCCATTGATTCACCCTTCTGGAAGGGTATTCTTACTATAAAGGACAAGTTCTTTCAACGTGGGTCTTTTAGTGTTGGCAATGGACAACGCGATTTTGGAAGAATCGTTGGCTTTGCAATTTTCCTTTATTTGCTCAATATCCGGAACTTTTCAATGTTGTGACTCATAAAAGTATGAGGGTTGCGGATGTTCTTAATCAAACCAGGTTGAATATTACTTTTACGCGGGTTTTAGGTGATGCAAGATGGGAAGAATGGCTGAGTTTGGTAGAACGGTTAATGGAGGTCCAACTTAGTGATCAACCAGATCGTTTTTGCTGGAACTTAACAGCCTCTAGAAAGCTTTTGCCCTTCTCTCGTTTTGACCCCTCCCGCACCCTCCCAAACCCTAAACACACCCCGCCGCTGCCGCCGCCGGTAGCGCCTCCGGGCAAAGGACGCGGGGCGTGGCGGCGGCGGCGGCCTCTCCTTGTTGCCGCGCTGGGACGGTGACCGGGATCCCTCGACGCTCGCTGCGGCCGGTCGGATTTGGTGATGGGCGGCGGCGGCGGCCAGACCTCTGCGCGACGGCCAGAAGCGGCAGCCCCTTGCCTTCCGCCGGATCTTCACCGCAGCACGCCGGAGGGGCTGGTGGCGGGCAGCGGCCAGGCCATGATCTGCGCCACTCCCCCCCCCCCTCTCGGCCGTGTGTGGAGGCGATCTCGGGTTTCTCTCGTGCCACGAGGTCGCCCGGGGCAGCAGCCTTGGGTACGACGGTGGAGGTGGCCATCTTCTTCGTCGGAGAGGGTCGGCCTGCGGTTGGTGGTGGTGGATCCATCGATCTATCGCCGCTTTCCGGCGGCATGATGGAGGAGCTTGGAAGCCGGCGTCGGAGTCGCCGGTGGTGGGTTGGAGTGGCCAGCCCGGGATGGTCGCCGACGTGGGGGTCCGACCTGAATAAAGCCGGCGGTCCTAGGGCCTCTCTTGCGTGAAGAGGAGGACCTACCGGAGGCCTGGACTCGTGATCTGGCCGGATTGTTGAGTTCCGGAAGGCTCCGCCGATGAATGTAACGATGCTTTTGCCCGGAGTTTGTTGGATCGGAGGTATTCGGTCGTGCGCACCCATGTTTTTATTCCGACCGATTGGTTCTGGAGGGAGCGGCGCAAAGCTCTTTTTCTTTGATTGACATCAAGTGACTATGGATCCATGATGAAAGTCGGAAGAAGAGAATTTCATGAAGGCCAGAGGGGAGGACTAGCTAAGGGAGGTTCAAGTCTTTGCGATGTTGAGGGACTTGCTTGGTGTTTCCGGCTTCACAACAGCGGTATGAAAGTGGGGGCGACAACACATGTGAAGTGCAGAGTCCTACCTTTCAGGGTGAAAACCCAAGGTCTGGCCTTAATTGGTTGTGCCTGGCAATGTACTTGGTGGAGGCATTTGTTTTGAGAGCGGGGAATAGTCTGTAATTCAGGTGTTGTCTTGGCGGTGGATGTATTGCTGTTGTTAGGCCCGAGATACTGTAGCGGGACTTTTATTTCTTAGTTTTCTTTTCTTGTTTTTGGCTGTGTGCATCCGTAGTGCCATTAGGGTGGTGCGTTGTTGCAGAGGCTGGGTGTAATTGGTATCTTCTTGATATTAATATATTCCCTTTATCGAAAAAAAAGATTTCATGAGTGGGCACACTTGGGTTTTTTTAAAATATTCGTGGAAGATAAAAGTAGCACTAAAAAAATAGGATTTTCATGTGGTTCTTGCATAGAAAAGTATTACTCACTAAAGATAACTTGGCAACACGGAAGTGGGCTGGGTGCACTAAATGTGTGTTCTGCAACTCTAGGGAGTATGTTGAACATCTCTTTAGTAGTTGTCCTTTTGCTAGTTTGCTTTAGAGGGTCATCTACTTCACCTTTAATATACATGATCTAACAAATATTAAAAATCTTTTTGGGAAGTGGCTAAATGTTGTGGACAAAGTTGTTAAAGTGCGGATTCGTGTCGGAGTCCGTGCTTTACTTTGGGCAATATGGAATTTTTGAAACAATGTTGTTTTTAATGGTACCGGTCCATCTCAATTTTTGCAGGCTATTCATCGAACTACTTACTGGATCAACATGTGATCTTACCTACTTCCTGAGGATCAGCAGGGGCATATGGATTATCGATGCACTCGCTTGTTGGCGGTCGTTCGGGCGATTTTCAACCAATGTGGCTGGTGGCATATTAATAGAATAAAAGATGCATATGCATACTTTGTTTTCCCAGTTTCGATGGTTGATTTATGTCGCAACTTTAGCCAATCCTTAATCTTTTTGTATTTCTTTTGATACCTGGAATCCTCTTTTTTAAGTGATGCAATATGAGGTTGTGTGCATCCTTTGGGTACAGAGGCCGGGATCTTACCCCCATTTTAAAAAAGGTATGAAATATGCAACTCCAAGTTAGGAAAAGGATAGCAATAAAAAAATTATGGAAAACATCGGAATACTAAAATAGATTATCCTATCAAAAATTCATATGCGTAACCTCCCACGCGATATGTTGTGTGCTAGGTGTGAACTATTTTTTCCCCACTAGCTTACTCTTTAGGATCATTACGAACCAAATGCGTGATTTCTTAGTACTAGAGGGAGATCGTAGAGAAAAGTGGAGAAGGCGAGACCGTTGGTTGAAAGGAAAGAGGATGTGACTGAGTAAAGATAGCAGGGCGTATCTCCGGGAAGGAGAGAGTGGCCGAGTGGCCGGTCAAAATAGTCCACGGCTTTTCATTCAACAATCATTGATAGACATTGTGAAGGCCGTTAACACAGTGATTTACTTTTCTGGGACATTTAGGATGGGACTCTGTCTTTGTCTATGTACCCACTTTTGTTAACTCGGTCTCAACTACCCTTCTCGGGCAAGCTTTCTCTAGACAAGACAAATTATATGACCTTAAAAACATATTACATATATTTTGGAACTGAATTAATAACATGTTCACCCAATAGGAAATATGTCGTGTATATACTTAGTTCACAACAGAATACTAAGCAAACAACTATGTGGACCTGCAGCAGTGAGCGGCGCAACTACTTTGATTCTTTATGTCAATGGCGGGAGTAGCATGACAAACTCTAGAATATGCGCAGGAAACAAATGTTAAGAATAAATGGAAAGGTGTTTGGTACCTATTTCAACTATTAATTAATATGATTTTTCAAATATGCAGTGATCTTCCTCTTTTAACTAATGATCATGCAAGTAGCTATACCCTTTCTCGTAAATGGACCAAAAAACTAATACGTACACACTAAATCAAAGCCTTTGCCAAGGGGGGGTCCTATTGTTGTCAAGTCAAAACACAATCGCCTATTTATACTAAACAATTTTACTTATTTATAGAACACTTTGTTATAAATTTCAAGTTCCGAACGAAGTTTGAACTGATATTTTTATTTTGTAATAGAGAAATAAATATTATATTTTTTATATAAGAACATTAAGCATAGAGGTTTTAATTATATAGTTTAGAATTATCGGTACAAATACTAGTATAATAGAATCTATTTTTTCACAGGACTTATTATAATTTTTGTAACTATTTCCATTGAACCGATATTCCAAAATCACAAATTTTTGTGTGTCACATATGCAATATAGTTTTTCATATGCGCCCGTTTGTAAATTTAATGTCATTAAATATCATGATGTTCTGTAGTTTACGTGTGAGTGGAACAAATATCCTGACGGAGGTTTGTAGACTAAAATTGTTTACCTTATTACTATCGACATTCCAATGAATAAATAAGGCTTGTTTTTTTAAATCTAAAAGTCAAACTACATAAAGTTTGACCAAATTTGTAGTAAAAAATATTAATATCTACAATCCAAAATCAACACCGTTAGCTACATCATGAAATATATTTTCATACGATATCTATATAACATCATGGTTCTTGTTAGTTTTCTAAATGTTTGGTCAAACTTTACTTAGCTTGATTATTCCAAAAAATATTAGGCCTTATTCATTAATGGAAACAAATGGAGTAATAACTAAGGACTATATAGTGTATAAGGTGTTAATATTTACTTTCCATCGAATCCTTTTCTCATACTCTCTTGTATATTATACTATCGATTACTACATTCTTGTGAACAAGATCCATAAGCAAGAAACCTGGTTAAGTGGGATTCACTTTCCATTTATACACATTTACACAGTGATTTGATTGAGTGATGCAAAAAAATACTAGCTACACAAGTTGTGTTTATTACATCAACATGTTCATTTCCTTCATACTCAGTATCTTACAACAACAGAGAGGACAACCATCAATTAGGTGATTCCCCTGTAATAACTTTTTGGTGTGGTTGAACCTTTTATGCTAAATGCATTTTCTCTAGCACATAAGTAATAAGCACTGCCCAAATATTGTCTTTGGCAAATAGCGAGAACTCCAATTATGTTGCTATTTTATTATCTGTGAAGGGTTGTAACTCGGAAGTTGTAGGTCGCAAGTTGCTTAATGCACCGGAGACAAAACTTTTGCGTATACTCCTTTTTAAGCAAGAAATACAACTTATCAACTAATCCAAGAAACATGTTACTTCAAACTTGACCTAACCAAGACAAAGACGAATGGTTGTCGGGGGGATGGCCCCCGGTAGGCCAAGAGTATGACTAGACGTATCGATAATTTCTTATGTTCTATGCCATATTATTGATGATACCTACAAGTTTTATGCACACTTTATGTCATATTCGTGCATTTTCTGGAACTAACCTATTAACAAGATGCCGAAGTGCCAGTTCTGTTTTCTGCTGTTTTTGGTTTCGAAATCCTAGTAACGAAATATTCTCGGAATTGGACGAAACAAAGACCCGGGGTCCTATTTTTCCACGGAGCTTCCGGAAGACCGAAGAACATACGAAGTGGGGCCACGAGGTGGCGACACCACAAGGCGGCGCGGCCCGGGGGGCCCGCGCCGCCTATGGTGTGGCCCCCTCGTCCGGCCCCCGACTCTGCCCTTCCGCCTACTTAAAGCCTCCGTCGCGAAACCCACGATGCGAAAAACCACGATACGGAAAACCTTGCGGGACGCCGCCGCCGCCGATCCCATCTCGGGGATTCTGGAGATCTCCTCCGGCACCCTGCCGGAGAGGGGATTCATCTCCCGGAGGACTCTACACCGCCATGGTTGCCTCCGGAGTGATGAGTGAGTAGTTCACCCCTGGACTATGGGTCCATAGCGGTAGCTAGATGGTTGTCTTCTCCTCATTGTGCTTCATTGTTGAATCTTGTGAGCTGCCTAACATGATCAAGATCATCTATCCGTAATACTCTATGTTGTGTTTGTCGGGATCCGATGGATAGAGAATACCATGTCATGTTAATTATCAAGTTATTACATATGTGTTGTTTATGATCTTGCATGCTCTCCGTTATTAGTAGAGGCTCTGGCCAAGTTTTTACTCTTAACTCCAAGAGGGAGTATTTATGCTCGATAGTGGGTTCATGCCTGCATTGACACCTGGGGGAGTGACAGAAACCCCTAAGGTTGTGTTGTCCTGTTGCCACTAGGGATAAAACATTGATGCTATGTCCGAGGATGTAGTTGTTGATTACATTACGCACCATACTTAATGCAATTGTCCGTTGTTAGCAATTTAATACTTGGAGGGGTTCGGATGATAACTCGAAGGTGGACTTTTTAGGCATAGATGCAGTTGGATGGCGGTCTATGTACTTTGTCGTAATGCCCAATTAAATCTCACTATACTTATCGTGTCATGTATGTGCATTGTTATGCTCTCTCTATTTGTCAATTGCCCGACTGTAATTTGTTCACCCAACATGTTTTTATCTTATGGGAGAGACACCTCTAGTGAACTGTGGACCCCGGTCCATTCTTTAATACTTGAAATACAAATCTGTTGCAATACTTGTTTTTACTATTTTCTCTCGCAAACAATCATCTTCCACAAAATACGGTTAATCCTTTGTTCACAAG
>NC_061509.1:30461687-30497048 GCF_022539505.1 Lolium rigidum
AGGAGCTTGCAAAAAAATTCTAACTAGCCGCACGAGAGACGAACTAGTCAAACAATGCAGGATATTTGCGAGTAAAAACTGAAATCATTCATTACAAAACCCTTGAATAACAAGGGACATGCTAAGAAAAGTGTGAACAATGGCTAACTAAAAAGCATCAATAGATTCATTAGACCACTGAGTTGCAGTTTACCAAAATAATGGTAGGGTTCACATATACTACTAGCTCTATACAGATAACCAACTAGACGAACACAACTGAAAAATCACTCCAATCAGATGAACACGAACTGAATCACAGTGACAAAATCAAACCAACTGACTTAGGGATTATGAAGGACTTCCACAAGATAAGAAATGAGCCGATACGAGGAGAAACCGTACCCATCCCGCCGGAACCGACGGCTCCGAGCAACGTGGGCGAGCCCATCGACGCTCACTGGAATCGCCATGGACCAACCCACGTCCTCGGTGACGAAGCGGACCCATGCTTCCGCCGATGTGAGGAACGAGTACACTCCGCCCCCAAAACGCTCTCCTACCCTTCACGCGCTAGAGAGAAAACGCCGCTCACACCGGGCGCGGAGCTAGGGATCCTAGACGCGGGGAACAGCCGGGGTTGGAGAAGATCTTGAGGACGACGACGGCGTTCAGCTACGGGGGAGAGCGGCGCTGGCCGACGGCGGAGAGCTTCGGGAGCAAAGGGCGGAGGTGAGCGACGGTGGGGAGCTCCGGGAGCCAGCCCCTCCGCCGAGATCTAATCGGCGACCACCGTGTGGGGAAATTTCTCCTCCACCGACGAGAACGAGACAGAGGAAAAGATGACACACGCTAAGCACGCTACGGACAAGAAGGCACAGACCACGAAATTCAAACAGAAAAAACCAGAAAAAAAAACAAAACTGAAAAAAACCGACCGAACCAGAATCGAGACGAGCGGGACGAGCCAGAAAAATTGGCTGCGCCAAGATTCGCGCCGGAGGACAAATGAACGGCCAAAGATCTGACTTGAAGCCAATTGTGTTTTCATCTAGCTGAAATTTAAGAAAAGTGTAAATCATAAGTTGCTATGGCTGATTAAATCTGGGCCATAAAGAAAAAAGGAAGGCTGCGATTTGTGCAACTCCACGCGGTGGAGTTGAGGCCAACTCCAGGGGATCCAAACCCTATAGCAGCAGCGGTATCACCGTTTGAGAGGCGGCAGGGGATCAAAAGAAAAAAGAAATTGCCAAAAATCAGAGGGTGAAAAAAAACCAAGAAAATAAACTTTTATAGTACATAGAGGATGACATGCGGGTCCCATGAGCCTGCGGGTTCCTCAACGTTTCAAACGTGGCATGAGATCGAAAGAAAAAGGTAAGTGACCAAATATGAGGTGCCAAAAATAATTCAAGAAAAGAAAGTTTTATAGTACATAGAGGATGACATGCGGGTCCCGAGTTAGCAACGGCGGTATCACCGTTGGAGAGGCGACGAGGGGATCGAAAGAAAAAGGCAAGTGACCAAATTTGAGGTGCCAAAAAAAACTCCAAGAAAAGAAAGTTTTATAGTACATAGAGGATGACATGCGGGTCCCATTTAGCAGCAGCGGTATCACCGTTTGAGAGGCGGCGGGGGATCGAAAGAAAAAGGTAAGTGACCAAATATGAGGTGCCAAAAATAATTCAAGAAAAGAAAGTTTTATAGTACATAGAGGATGACATGCGGGTCCCGGTTAGCAGCAGCGGTATCACCGTTTGAGAGGCGGCGGGGATCGAAAGAAAAAGGCAAGTGACCAAATTTGAGGTGCCAAAAAAAACTCCAAGAAAAGAAAGTTGATTGCACATAGAGGATGACATGCGGGTCCCATTTAGCAGCAGCGGTCTCAACGTTTCCAAGGCGGCAAGGGATCAAAAGAAAAAGGAAGTAGCCGGAAATCAGGGGGTCAAAAAAAATCCAAGAATAGAAAGAATTTTGGTTCATAGAGGATGACATGCGGGACCCATGATCCCGCATCGTAAACGGCTCGATCGGAGAACGTTGAACGAGATGGCGCGATCGAGAAAAAAAACAATGCCAGAGAGGCTGCCATCTGGGCCCTACATCCCTCGGCGGTGCGGATTTGCGTTGACTCGGCCGGCGAACCCGAGATTTCGAGATGCACCACGTCCCGGGCCACCATACGCGACATTTTGGCCGCTTTCGTCGGGCTAGGTGGCCTCAAAAACGAGAAAAAAAAAAGTTTTGACATGCACCACGGAGGGACCAAAAATCGTCGGCCATGGTACACCAGCAACCACGGCGCGACTTCAACTTCGTCGGCCATGGCAACTTTTTGTAGTGAAGGAATATATGATTGCATGATAAAAGATAAATTAATATATGCTTCAAAATTAGAAAAAAAATTGATGTATAAGTAAGTAAAAATGTTTATATAAGAAACTATTGTGCCTTGAATCTTCGAAAAATTATACAACCATTAAGAATGCAAAGTCAGACATCGGCCTCCTGCTCGCGATCGTGAAGCACATTGGTGCGCCAAAGCTATTATCGTCTCGCCACAATCAAAACGAAAAGCACGAACGGAAGGCCAGGACTACTTTAAGACAACAACATTTCGGTGCTTTCAAAGCATCCAGCAGGACATGAACAATATACATAGGGGCGATCGCAGGGGCACCACCGTTGTGGGGGTATTGGTAGTGCACAGAGTTGGACGATTGGCTTCAGGGCAGAGGGAATCCGTCCAAATCGTTGACATAAAGATGGCCTCATGTACCCTTGGACATAATCGAATAAGAGGCCTATCACCTAACATTTGAGTACATACTACCTCCGACTAAAATGTATTCACAACTTCGTGATGGGTCGTGTCCGTATAGATATGATTATATAATTAAATTCTTCGTTGTCCGGTCTTCAAAACGAGTCTAATCGGTATATTTCAAAAGGTGGAAAACACTATTTCTGTCACACTAGAAAATGTTCTTTGATTTTATTTTACAAAGTCCATGTCTCATATCTGAAAATTCTTGTCGTTGTTGAACAGTTATTCAGAGTGCAACATAAAGTTTGTCCACTGTCTGAGTTTGGCCACTGTGTGAAATCGATTTCTTGGTCGAGGCAAAAGAACAAGAAATAGGCAACAGTGACAGAACTTTATCACTGCACATCTCATCGGTCGCATCCTAGTAGCACGATGACAAGAGGAAAAATCTACAATTGATGAATAGAAATCATGATGGAGATTGGAGACTACAGCCGTGACAACCTAAAATATTAACAAGAAACAAATCACATAGGGGTGGGGGAGAAGCCCCTGATCAAGTTGTCGGCTAGGAGAACCATGACTCTAACAAACAAAACCAGGCTTCTAGCGTGGTCACACGGCGAGCCGTGCGATGTCCATCGTGCAGTCGGCGCACAATCCCACTATCCACATATGTCCCCCTCGCCCCGCCCTCCCCATCGTCTCCATCGTGTTTTGAATCTTTAAAAAATAGGACAACCATTAAGAAACATTGGCCTCCTGCTCCCGATTGTGAAGCAGACGAGCTTGCCATAGCTACGTATCATCTCGTCACGATTGAAAAGAAGATTAAGGAAGTTAGGGCAGTGTTCCTTCGACAACAACGTTCCAATGCTTCCTGAGGTTCTAGCAACACAAGAGAAAATACCTAGGGGTGGTCGCAGGGGCACCGCCGTCGTGGCGCATACGCATGCATGTCTCCAGTATTTTTTTTTGTTTGGACAGATCTAGTATTGTTTTTGTTTCATTTGATCGAGCACATATCTATATTTAAAAAAATTCGGAGAATGGATCCTACAAAACCAAGTTGCTTGTTTGCTGATTTCATTCATGTTGGGAAAACTTGAGATGATCAATATAGTAAACTGCAGAGGTTGAGAGCAGTATGTCAGGTGAAGAACGATTGCTGAAGAACATGTGAAAGTAATAAGTGTACAATGATAGTAACAGGTTACTCACTCAAACTGGTCCAGTAATTAGAAGCACGTCATTAGCAACTCCAACTTGTTGCCTCTTTGAAGATCTAAGAGCCAATACAATCTCAGGAAGAGAACTCCACTATACTACACTAGCTAGTCGATCACTCACTAGCACCGGGAGAGATCGAGCTCTGCCACTAGCCAAGAACAGCGCAGGATAGATAGATCGAGCTTTGGCCTTTTGGCCATAGCGACGGCAGCGACGCAGACAGAGCACCATGGCCGCGGCCCGCGGGCGCGGCAAAGCTGGCGGAAGACGGTCCTCCTGAAGTGTACGTCGGGCACTCTGCTCTTCCCAAGCGCGCGCCCTGTTATTTTCTTCTTGGGTAATAATATCCTTTGTTCGCTACAATTCCGTGTGTGAGGACATAAGCTAGGGATTGCAAATCTGACCTTGATTGAGTAGTTCCTAGCCAGGGATTTGGCAGCTGAGGTACGAGATATGACTGATTTGGCATCTGCTGCGACGACTGGTTGTGACAATCTTGTTTTGTGTGGTAAGAAAACAAGTACTCGTAGATTTAAAAATCAGCAGAGAAAAGTTGGAATAGTTCTTTGTATGTCAAATCGATCGATGAAACCTCCATACAAGGAGACTGAATTGTTAGAATGAGGTTGCTATACGGTGTGCATCTCACTTACGCAATGCAACTATTGCCCGTATTGTCTCTTGACCTTGAGTTAATAAAAAGCTCGCTTTGTCGAAAAGGTTCCCCATCTTGCCGATTTCGTTCACGAGCTTGTGCTGAAAACGACTATACATTATCAATGCGTATAATATACTAGTGAAGCTTAGGGGAGGATTCGATGAAAAGGGAATATTTTGACCATGTCCACTATGCATTTTTCTCGGTTACAACTAAGTAAAAAAAAATCATACTCTATGAATCTCGGCTAGGATATTTGTTCAATTCATACAGTACTATCACATATCCAAACACATCTAAATACCCACAATAAGTATAGTGATGGAATTTGTGTGTGGGTTTATCATCTTGCTTTTATTCGTACAAATAATGGTTCGGAGAATCGTAGACTAAAATTCAAAAAGTAACAAAAAAATTATGAAAAAAATAGAATCCACGTTTAGCAATATTTTGAGACGATAGGTTTGGATAACATAATAATATACTATGAGTTCTACTACCTTATTCTGTATTAATCGACGCACCTACACATGCTATTGTGCCTGGTGTTTGTTAAAATTAGCGTCAATTAAATACGAATGAAGAGAGTATACTATAACCTTGTAGTGTTGTAATCAACCTCAAAAGTGTTTATGATTGTATGAAAAAAGTATCAATTAAAACACAATTGAAATTTAGTGTGAAATGATCTACAAGTAAGTAAAAATGTTTTGTATAAATACTTAACTTTCTGTTGAATCATTAAATATAGGACAAGTTTGTCATGTCTCAATGTTGATGATCAAATATAGCACCAGTCCACATCTAGCCCACTATCCAAACTAGCATATTCGGTAAAATCGAGAAATAGTTAGAATGTGTTTTGTGATTTATTGGTCTCTAAGTTCCCTTAATTTTGAATGGAAATTATATATACAATTTAAAATTTTAAAATCATTGCAAAAAATATATACATGTTGTGGTTCATTAGAAAAATAAATAAATTTGGAGAATAGTAATTTGCTACATTAGTTCATTTCTTGGGTTTTTTTTATTGCAAGGCACTATTGAAAATATTTTCCCACAAAATTCATCAAATAAAATTACTACAATGCCTTTCCCACAAAGTTCGTCATGAATCGGGAGGTAATCACTTTCTCTAATAACCTGTTGTCAAGGAGTTTATAGCATAAAACTACTACTTTTGATGCTAAATTTCGGAAAACTACCAGTTTTCGCTCCAATCGCACAGAACTACCACATTTGGGCGAGTTTGTTTCAAATAGCACTGATCATCCACTGAACGCAGATTGACAGCGTTTTGACAACGCGGGCCCACTGTCAGGCATGACGTGGCGCCATCCGTCAACGAGCCGTTAACGGCGTGCGGGACCCACCACTCGCGGACGGTAGAAGAGGCACGCGCGTTACCGACCGACCGAGCCCGTGCCCTAACACTAGCTTATCCCCTTTTCCCCTCCCGGCGATGGCGGCGGCGACTCCCGGCGATGTCGGCGGCGGTGGCGGCGGTGGCGGCCATGCCGGCTCGTCGGCGGGCGGAAGCGGCGGCGCATGTTCGTCGGAGGGCCGCGGAGGGAGGATGCGTGGTGGCATGGACTCGAGCTTGCCGGCAGATCTCGCCTACGCGCTAGTACCCTCGCCGGCGAAGAGCAGCCACCGTTGGCCATCGGGATTCGATGGTGTAGAGTAAGTCCTCAACATCTCAAACCATCCAGCATTTCCATGCCTCGTCGGTTGCTGCCAATGATTTTTTCCTTTGCCAATGCCAAATGGTAGTTACTCCCCATGCTTGTTTAGGCTGGTAGAAAATTTAGCTAGGTTTAATTTGTGTTGGCCATGGTTATTTTCCCATGCTTGTTTAGGCTGGTAGAAAATTTAGCTAGGTTTAATTTGTGTTGGGCATGGTTATTTTCGGTTGGCAATGCTTATTGAGCAAATTTTCCGTGGTAGCAAATTTAGGTAACCAATGCTAGGTTTATCTAACCAATGCTAGGTTTAAATTAATTTAAATTTACCCTTATCTAAGCAATGCTAGGTTTAAATTAATTTAAATATCTGTGGAACCTTTTTTAATATAATCTTGCATTTATCCTTTGCTAGGCTGGATGATGATATTTGGGATATCAAATTTCATTTCCCTGGTCAAGATAACCTTGAAAGAAAGTTGAGCCGATCCGACATCACGGTTCTGAATTTGTTATCTTTGATTGAATCATATGGGTATGGTATTAGGGACAGCATGTATTATGTAAAAGAGAAAGGGAGAGGTGTGGAAGGAATGGAATTAATTGATAGCATGGGCAAAATCTCAGAGATGCTAGCATCGTATGAAGCTGAACAAGTTGTGTATATTACTTGTGTTGAAGAAGAATTCTGTTTGGCCAGCTGGATTCAATAAGGAGGCAGATGAAGCTGAAGTGTCTGGATGTTCTGTGAAGTTTTACGTTGACTACAATGGTGTCAACTACATCTCGAATAATGAAGAATTTGTGCCGGTAGCAATTGACCTAACGGATGTGCTTCATGTTGGCACTCAACAAAGTTGCAATGTTCAAGGGATGCGGGCTCCTGTTGATATGATGTCCGATGATGAGGATGCTTTCTTTTATCCTTGTCGAGTACAATCTTGAAGAAAGGAACAGATTGGTTGCGAGAGGAATATGAACTAATGCACAAATTGAAGAGACGAGAAAAAGAAAAGGAACCTGATGAAGAGGTTGTTGAAATAATGCATAAGCTTGATGAGAAGAGGAAGCGGAGATCAAACCCAGCCATGCACTATGAAGGCGATACAGATGTAGAAGAGATTTATGAGGAGGAAGAAGAAGAGAGTGATGGTGAGGAGGTAGCAGAACTAGAGTACTTTGACAAGGAGTACTCCTTTGAGAAAAAAAAAGCATTGAACCCTGGCCCAACTAGCAGATCTCATTATGAAGCGAGTTGAGGACCGGTGGGAAGACTTTGTGCCATCTAGTGATGAGGACAACAGCCCGGGTGATGTGGGAGACAGGTGATGATGATGGATTTACCAAGAAACACAAGATTCCATGTGGAAGGAAGAGAAAGCTTAAGAAGTTGAAGAAGAGGGTTTGGTATGATCCACACGGGGCTGATGCTCATCTACGGTTCGGAAGAAGTTGTGTTTCAAAGATGTATATGAATTCAGAGTTGCTCTCAGAAATTACCACATTGCACAATTGAGAAATTTTGCCTATCACAGGAACACTCCTCAAAGTATCATTGTTACATGCACAGCACAAGGGAAGGAAGAAGGCTGCAAATTCTATCTCACAGCCTCACAGATAGCGCATGAGAGTACTTTACGCCTCGGAAAATATGGAGTCAAACACACTTGTATTCCTCATGGAGAAAACACTCCGGTATCAATTGATTGGCTGGCTGGTCAAGCTGTCCACACGGTGAGGATAGATCCAAATACTTGTGTCGACACTATTATTGAAAATACAAAATTGAAGTTTGGTGTTGAAGTGCCTAGGAGCAAAGCCTATAGGGCAAGGAAGAAGGCTTTTGATGCTTGTCATGGGAGATCAAAAGGCACGGTATACTAGGCTCGGGGACTACTTACGGGCAATTCTAGACACAAATCCGGGCAGTAGGTGTGTTGTCACCACTAAGGAGCTTGTCGAGCATCCTAGCCGTAATCCAAGGTTTCATGGGCTCTTCATATGTCCGAATGCCTCTTTGCGGGGATTCTTGAATGGTTGCGAGGCCTTTCATAGGTACTAATCCAACTCCATATATACATTGACTCCTATTACATATTGTTTGCACTTTTCTATGTAATTCATTTCTTATTTTATGCAGGTGTTGATGGTTGCTTCATCAAGTTGACTCTTGGACAACAGATTTTAGCCGCAAGCGGTAGAGATGGAAACAACAACATATTCCCGATTGCGTTTGGTGTTGTCGACAAAGAAGACAACGCTAGCTGGCTATGGTTCTTAACCCGACTTAGGTGCTGCATTGGAGAGTCGGGGCAATTTGGCAATTACACAATCATATCAGATAGACAAAAGGTTAGATTGTTGACATTGGACACTATCATATGTTGACATTTGAAGAACCTAGCTATGTATAATAATAAATGCTGGTTTTCTTACTCAATGTTTCTTGTGTAGGGATTGTTGAAAGCAATTTCTCAAGTATTCCCCAACTCACCACAAAGATTATGTCTGCGACATATTTATGCCAATTTTCAGTCGGCAGGATTTAGAGGGCCTGAGCTGAAAAAATATATGGATGCAGCAAGTTACTCATATACAAAAAATGGTTTTGATCTTGCAATGGCTGCAATGAAAGCTGACTGTGAAGAGGCATACAACTGGCTGGCCCAAATCCCTCCTGAAACTTGGGCAAGACATTTATTTGACACTAACTGCAAGACTGACCTTGTGGTCAACAACATCAGTGAAGTCTTCAACAAAATGATCTTAAATGTGAGGAACAAGCCAATTAGAACAATGCTTGAAGGAATCGAAACAAGCTCATGGTGAAGTACGGTGGAACAAGGGACAAAGCGGCTAAAGCTAGATGGGAGATCACTCCTTTCTATTACGAGAAGCTAGGCTGAGGCAAAGATGTGGTCCGAGAGATTGTACTGCTAAGTTGGCGGAGGCTGGTCTTTGGCGGGTGACAAGTGTTAGTGGAAGAATTGTGGCCGTGGATCTTAAGAAACACTCTTGTTCTTGCGAGAAAGTGGGATCTCACAGGAATTCCCTGCAACCATGCAGTGGCTGCAATCATGAAGTTGTCACAACATGCCGAAGATTATGTGCACGACTTCTTCAAAAAGCCTATGTACGAGAAGGCTTTCTCGTACACGGTTACCACTGTTCTCGGACACGAGGACTGGAATACAACGGACACGCAAGATATCGACCCGCCTGTGTTTAGGGATAGGCCGGGGAGGAAACAAAGCTGTGAGAAGGAAAAGCAAGTTTGAGCCTCCGGCACCTAGAGACACATCAAGGATGACATCAATCACTTGCAGACAAGCGCAATCGTGTAGGCCACAGATATAACACATGTACTGTACCATTAAGGCCAGGGCTTCAATCAAGAAAACAGAATCACCAGGTAAATTGCAGTCTAATACCCATGCATAGATTTGTAGCTATGATACTTGTACACATTTTAAGGTCAAGTGCTTGCTAACACATGCCTAATACTTGCAGCCTAATAGGACCAGTGGTTGCTCCTCCACTTCTGCCACTACAAGTACGAGCAAGGCAAGCGAAGTAGCACCGGCAGCACCAAGGCAAGCGGCAAGACCACCACCGAGGTCCAAGTCAAGCAGCTGGAGTAGCACCGAGGTCCAAGTCAAGCAGGTTGTACCACCTCCGGCAACAAGGCAATCAGCTGGAGCAGCACTAGGTCCAAGGCAAGCTGCTGCACCTCCGGCAACAAGGCTACCGGCATTCGGTGCACCAAGGGCTTCTAGGGTTGGCGGACAACCCAAGTTAACTCCAAGGATGGCAGGGCTATCTAAATGTCTGGAAGGTGGAGTAGCTACAAGAAGTGATGAAGAAAAGCTGCTACTTTGTGTAATTGATGGTTTGCCTCAGGTTATCACAAAGCTACTTTGTGTTATTGTGTAAGACAATGTGTTGAATTGCATCAGGTTGTGCTTGTTGTGTAAGACAATGTGTTGAATTGCATCAGGTTGTGCTTGTTGTGTAAGACAATGTGTTATTGTGTAAGACAATGTGTTATTGTGTAAGACAATGTAAAACAATGCCAAGTGCTATGTGTTGTTATGTTTGTGCTAGATGGTTTGTTCAATTGCCAACTGCCAAGTGTTGTGTGTCAGGCTAAAATAATGCATGTGTTGAATTGCATCAGGTTATGCTATGTTAAATATTACTCCCTCCGTTCCTTTCTATAGTGCCTATTGTTTTCTGGCACGGAAATTAGCGCGAGCCATTTTTTCACACAAAACCTCCTAGCTATATCATAGATAAAATAGGAAAATGAAAATAGATCTCAGAAATACATGACCAGATCGGTTTCCAGATTTTCTGGACTTGACCTGATCGGTGGAAGGGGTTCTTTCCAAAAAAAAACATAGCATTACTCTTATATTCTGAAACAAATGCGAAAAAACAATAGGCATTATAGAAAGGAACGGAGGGAGTATCAGGTTATGCTATGTGTGTCAGGCTAAAACAATGCTAAGTGAATTGCATCAGGTTCCCAGGACACATTTGTTGTCAAATGTGCCGGCGACCATTTATGGGCGGCGCCGCCGTGACTAAAAATCGCCGGCGACCTCTTATGAGCGGCGCCGCCGTGACTAAAAACTGCCGGCGACCATTTATAACAACTCACTGGCCAAATTTAGAATTCTCCGACATCCCGCATACATATCACATTAACCAACTTTAGAATTCTCCGACATCCCGCATACATATCACATTAACCAACTTTAGAATTCTCCGACACATTACATAAACCTAATTTAGAATTCTCCAACACATATTACATAAACCTAATTTAGAATTCTCCGAGATCCCGCTTACATATTACATAGAACATTACTTAGAATTCTTCCGAGATCTAGCATACATATTACATAAACCAAGCATACATAAAATGACATTAATCAAATCAGATTTCTCCGATAATGCCTTTGATCTGCAGCAGCTTCTCCTTGTTTGCACTGTTAACCTTGAAGAGGTCAAATAGTGTGTACTCTAGCTTCTTTTTCTCCTTCTTCCATGCCTCTTCTTTCTTCTCCCACTTTTCCTTTCTAAGCTTCTCCATTGACTCCCATTGCTTCTTCATCGACTCCCACTGCTTCTTCTCCTCCTTCAAATCAAACAACTCTGAATTGAGCTTCATCACCTCAGCTTCCAATGCAGGCCTGTCCAGGTCAAAGATAGCTTCCTTCTCTTCATTCATCTTCTTTAAATTTGCCTCCATGACCCTTTTCTCTTGGTCTTTCATAAATTTGTCAACATCATCCATTAAACTGTAGTAGTTCTTTTTGAACTTGTCCCTCTCCTCGACCAACTCTTGAACCAACTTGGCATTCGCAAGCCTCTCTTCAATTCTTTTGTCACTAGCCTCATGGTACATAGACCACAGCCTTTCCAAAGAATTCTGCAGAGCTTCTGGCCATTCTTCTACATCAACCCATTTCTGAAAACCACAATTCTCCACATGCTACAAGAACAGTAATTTTCCAATTATTTAGAGGCATTATTTAACAAACTAATGAAAAATAGTGCTGCAATCAAGTAACCTGCAACTACATTATATATAGTTTAAGTTTACAAATATACTTATGCTCTCTTAGTTGCAGTGAACTAACCTGCAACTAAATAAGTGAAGAAAAAGACTAAACTATGATGTACTTATGGTCTCTTATCATTCATACAAATAGACATTTAGAATTAAAACTAAACTACCATTAACATGTGCAATCATTCATTTTAACACTATAACTGAATTTAACATGTGCAATCATTCATTTTAATACTAAACTGAGTTCTGTTAACTAAATTTTACAACAATTATAGACAAAATCGACAACAGCACTTACATTTTGAACTCTGCACATGAGAAACCTCCTCCCGGTCAAACTACCCTCAAATGCGACGCATCTGGTCGGCTCCAAGTCATGAACGCGGCAGCGTTCCGCTCCGACAGCAACTCCAGAGAATGAGAGGTCCGCGCATGTCTCAGGGGCGTAATCCATGGCATGCAAGTCCTAATCGACAAGAAATCGCAAAAGAAACGAACTTTATTGACCTAAATCGACAGAAATCGAAAATTCCCAAATCGGTACAAGAACCCTAACCCTAAATTCGAAATCAGATTTGAGAGGCTAAGAACTTACAGGGAGGTGCTCCGGCGAGCTTTCGCCGTCGTTCCAGCTAGGCATGCGGCGGCGGCGGGGGCGGCGGCGGCAATGGGCGACGGCGGTGCGGGAGCCTTGGCGGCGCTGCTTCGAAGGGGAGAAGGCACGGGCTCGGTCGGTAACGCGCGGACAGGGGCGCGTGCCTCTTCTACCGTCCGCGAGTGGTGGGTCCCGCACGCCGTTAACGGCTCGTTGACGGACGGCGCCACGTCATGCCTGACAGTGGGCCCGCTTTGTCAAAACGCTGTCAATCTGCGTTCAGTGGACAATCAGTGCTATTTGAAACAAACTCGCCCAAATGTGGTAGTTCTGTGCGATTGGAGCGAAAACTGGTAGTTTTCCGAAATTTAGCGTCAAAAGTAGTAGTTTTATGCTATAAACTCGTTGTCAAGCTACATATTTGTGAATCAAGTGATGCTTTTGTTATGTACTTCTGTGAGGTACTATGTTAACAAAAACAAGCTCTTAGTTTTTGCAAGAGTTTGAGTCGACGTCTTAGACACTGCCTATGCTGAAGGTGATGGGATTCGCGGCATAGAAAACAAAAAGTTTCTGCGAGATGGGAATAAAACCGAGAACCAATCTAGTTGACAACCCCGGTTCGTGTCTTAGCTCGTCTGATAACTAGCTTCGTTTCAACTATTTCTTCTGTACCCACAAAAATCTTCACTATTTAAATTGTTATAAAAATTACCGATTCAGTTATTTGAGTATGACTCTTGGGACGTACAGTCCATGTTTCGTTAATCGATTGAACGTTAAATTTAGACTTCGAAAAGCTCGTAGATAAGAGGTAAAAATGTGAAGCTAGGTTACATAGAGAGAAGAACAAGGGAGGCCCTGCAAACAATTCAGTGAACCAAAAAACCGATGGTTCTCTCAGACTCTTGCGCCGTCAGCAGAGTGTGCAAAGTGGCCCTACTTCAGACTTTTCACTTACTCTTGTCGTGGTTACCACTGCTTGTACAAAACTAAAGCAACTTTTCCTCGTCACCAAACCTAAACCAATCCATGGATGGGGGGACGATGGATGTGTAGTTAGACTAGTCATAGTGGGAAGTAATATAGAGTAGTAACATGCACATGTTACTACTATATGTTACTACCTCCATAGTGGGTAGTAACATATGAGTGGTGTTATGCAAAGTTATATTTATTAGGTTATAGACTCATCTTGTCTTGAAATGTGTGATGTGATGGTAACATAGCTAGTTACCACAACCCTCTCTTTCTTCAATTAATGACTTGCCATGTCACCAAAATGCTTTGTTAGCACTGCATGTAGTACTATGTTACTACTTATGTTACTCCCACTATGAGTAGCCAGGTGGAAGTAGGTACAGGAAGTTTTGGTGCCGCATCTCCTTCGGGATGAGTACACCGGACAATCGGACATCATCACATCTCTCACCTTCGACCTCGAGACTCATGTCCTCTCCCATTGGGCAACAATCAATGCCCTCTCGTTTGCAATGCATGCACACACACTGCACGCCACATGCATGAAGGAGTGCTGGCATACTCCATCAAACGTTGCTGACTCACCATTGTCGGAGAGATGGATCGTTCTAGATAGTGCTATATACACTGACCCACCCACCAATGCCATGTGTGACGGCCGGAGCCAATCGATGAGCTCGTACGTTGGCTTGAGCTTCACAGACCAGAAGAAAACAACAGCATTCGGTGCGTGCAGTGACTAATTAGACAGGTAGTGTAATGGTCACTGTCCTAGGTAACGGAGAAGCTGAGACTGAGCTCTTCCAGATTCAGCGTCACTGGAGCACACGTAGATTACAATAATGCAAATCTGTATACGAAATACTTCCTCCGTTTCGCGAAAGTTATCTAAGATTTGATACATCCAAATTTTATCAAATCTTAGATAAATTTCATGAGACCCCACAAATAATTGAGCGAACCGAAACCGACGGTTCTCTCGGACTCTTCCGCTGTCAGAAAAAGCAGCATGCATAAACTGATAAAAGTACAAATGGTATCATTGGAGGTACACAAGTATAATACACCCATGAAAAGTGTCAGCGATGCCGTATACAAGTACACTGCATCTGATCTGATATAGAATTAGAGGAGAGATTGAGGAGGAGGGTTTGAGCTGGCAACAGGATGTGGCAGTGAGGCCACGTTGGCTGATGATAATATTCCTGAATCTTCTCCTCACTCAACCTGGTGAAATTATTATTTGCCATGTGGAATCCCCATGGCGTCTGTCGCCATGGCGCCGTTGCTGGCACCATGTGACGATGCTGCCAGAGAGAAGGGCCCGGTGTCGCGGTTGTATCACGGCAGGTGATCCCGAGTGTCGATGTTGTCCCCACTCATCGAGTGGTTGATGTTGGGCAGTGGTCGACGGCTCGGGTGAAAGCCATGGCCGGTTTGTCCGGAGCCGATGACGGTGACACTCTTGGGTGTCAATCTCCTCTTTGGAGGCGTCTTCGTTGAGCCTCGGCGCTGCCCCTTTCATGGTCGGATGTCTCTAGGTGAAAACCTTGGCTCTTGTAGGGCTGAGCAACGGCGTCACCTTGGTGTCAGTCCCCTTCTTGGAGGCGTTGCTTATGAGACCTCGGCGTTCCCTTGCTTCTCGATCCATGGTCACTTGCGCCCGACGGATGCTCGTGTGTAGTCGGCTGGTGGGGATTCCGGCGATGGTCTACCGGCGACACCCTCCGCTCTTCATTTCCTCGAGACGAAGACCTCAAGACTTCAAGTTGTATCCTTGTTTGTGGTAGCCGTACGCCTGTTGTTTTTTAGGTGTCGTTTTCTGCTTGAATATGTGCTTGTATTGTAAGCTGGTAACCCCAGCGGCGTCGGTGTGTGTATGGGGGTTGTGTTGTTTTCTCGACCGATTGATGTTTTTGTTAATTCAAAGTCGGGCTCAGATGAGCACATCATACAATCCATCAGAAGCTCAGGCTGGTGACGGTAGTAGTAGGAGTAAATTGAATAATTGACACCCAATTAGCCAGAACCAGCTGGTGGGTAATGTACTTGAGTGCACAGAACCCATTTGTGTGGTGCCCAATGCATCGCATAGTGTCGACAAAAACTGAATCATTGCCACGTCGGCTGGCTGCTGCGTTCTTGCAGCTTCAGCTTGGTTAGATTCCCAGCTTGGTTTGAAACGAAGATAATATTAGCGAGTACATTGATCGGTTGCCGAACTGGCGGATCTGGATTAATTTGTTCTAGCTAGCTATGTTTAAGGTAGATGCAACTCAGTTAACCGAACATAAGAAGAACAAGATCAAAGAAGGAGGAGGGAGGAGAAATGTTGACAGTGTCCAGTTCTTCGAATTGAAGAACGAAACTACGAGGTGAAATCAAGGCCCATGGGCCGTAGGATCCGGTGCGGTTCCTAATTCGCCCAGGCCTCTCTCTACAACTGATTGGACCGATTTCTTATCCGATCTTTTTCTGTGGCCAATTAGCCGGGAAAAAATATCATCACAAAGTTAGTTGGAGAGATTGCACAAGGTCCATGGAGCCCTTATTTGAAAAAATCAAGCAGCATTTAAAGATTTTAAATCTAAAAAGGAATAGATGTAGATATTGGTTTGGTTTATCAACAAACAAAATGTCAACCAAATATGTATTATATTCGAGCTACACAAAAACAATATAATCCAACATATATCAGCGAACAGTACAAACCTATCAAATCTGTTAAATTTTATTATTTTTTGTGTAGCCACGGATATAAAAAAATCAAGTTGAGATTTTACATGAAACAGGCTCCATGGATCTTGTGCTACCTTTGGGACTTCAGGAATTTCACACCCTTGTTTCGGTAACTGGCAGTAAGAATCACATAATTGGTAGCACCCTTATTTTGTTCAAGTTTTAGCCTCAAATTTTTTACATGGCTAAGCTAGTTCCTTTACTGTTTCCCAAAATATAAAATTGGGGCATTCTTGATAAATTTTCTTTGGCCAGAACTAAATGTTTGAGGTTATACTTTGACTATTTGTTCTTATTATTTTCCATTTTTTTAGCGAAAAGTTCATCAACCTATTAATAATTATCCATAGTACTACAAAGAACCCTACAAGTTATAAAAAAATAAAAATAAAATCCTTAGACCACCTAGAGATGACTACAAAGAGCCGAAGGCGCGCTGCCTTCCTCCAGCTCTCCATCACCATAGACCTGGGTGGCAATGGGTTTTCAAAATAAAAAATTACAAATAAAATTAAGAAACTATTTAGAAAACTAGGGTTTGAACCAAGTACGTGCTTTTGCATGTTATCTTCCTCTAGCCAACAACACAATCACATGATTGAGTCAATACTTGGATTGGATTTTATACAATGTACACAAATTGATAGTTGCATCATATAAGGTGAAAAGTTTGACAATTTTTTTTGGGTATTCACCTGAATACGCATGAATATATGTAGGCCTGCCCATGCCAAAGACGGAAAAACTTATCGTAGTAGAGTTTGTTGTAATAAATAAATAAAAGTCGTCGTGCTAAGGCTTCGAAGGACTAGTCCACTAGAGCAGCAACCATTACCAAAGAAGTAGATCGAAAAGAGCCAACAGTAGGATGCCCTCCGCTGGAACTAGACATACTGCTAGAGCAAAGATATAGTGGGGAGTACCTTATTCTCGAAGAAGGCGCTGAAAAAACCTAAATGAAAAACGGGAATCCTCCCACCAGTGAGGGGTCATGGTCCGCCACACCTCTTGGGTCCCAAGGCCACCGAAGGTGGAGCGGACCACTAGCGTTGCCGGTGAGGAGACAGCCAGATTGGTTTTGACGATCGCCTCTCCTTGGAGCTCATGTACCGGTTGGGTATGAGCAGCCAAGAGTTAGCGTTATTATTTTATAATTTAATGGCTACTTATAAGGTAACTTAAAGTTCCCCAAAAAGTAATACAAAATATATGACTACACTGACAATAATTTATCAAGGCTTAGGACGGTAAGTTTACATACATGTACATCATGCAACTGGGTAAAGGAAATTCTAGCCAGGAAGCTTAACAAGTAGCAGCACAAATCAAGGCCAAGTTCAGGATGGATTTGGAAAAATGAGCATACAACTAACCTCGGAACAAACAAGTTCAAGATGGATTGGAACAATGAGCATAAAACTAACCTCGAAACAAACAATATCCCAGTCTACAGATCTTTCCACAAATAAAATTAACAATGTGAATTCATTCAAAACCTTCAGGAGCGGTAGCTAAGTGAGTTAACATGAACATCTAATATGGATAATCTCATCCATACATCAATCATCTTTGATTAGAGGAAAAAAACATAGGGATAATATGCTACTCCATGTGTAGCCTATAAGGTAGGAGGAACATCGGCACTAGGATTAATAAGCAGACTGAAACCCTTGCACAAATCACACACATAATCATAACCATCACAAATTTTATGTTTAAAAAATACAATCAGTCCATAGCTGACTAGTCACACCGCAACAAACATTACCACATACACAATCATTTATGATTAAAATTACAATAAGTCCACAGCTAAAAAACCATACCATAACAAACAACATCATACACACAGAGAAGGAGCACGGCATCGATGTCAGCATCAAGGGGTTCATGCTGCATCAGTCGAATACCCACTCTGATTTATTTCTCATTTTGCTCCAGAGATTGTACCATCACCTATGCAACCAGATGACCGGTACTCCAATCGACAGAGCAAAGATGATCAAACCAAATCAAATCAAATCAGACCAAAACTGCCAGTTCATTGCCACACCATGGCAATGCAGTAATCGGACGTAGAGAAGAGAACCCACAAACCAATCAAGCAGGAAGCACAGCACGAAAACTTGAGTTATGTCGGTTGAAGGAACCTAAAGATTACCTGCAGGCACAGTGAACAAACAATGGAAGTGATGATTAACTAGACATACTCGCACTACACGTCTACACAGAGTAGTAAGTTGGTTTGTTCTGGAAGAATGAAGTAATAACTTTGTTCGCGAAGTAGAGAGATGGAGATATATGTATACCTCCTCACCTGAGTAGGCTCCCTCTGGGCAGCTGGGCCTTGTAGTACAGCGAGTGGCTCGGCTCGTAGAGGGAAGGGTGGTGGCGTGCCTGCAGCCCGTCCCACTCCAGGTTGTCCCACCATTCTTTCTCGCAGTCCACCTTGGGCTTGGGGTAGCGCTCAACTGTCGGCAGACGCCTGAGGCTCCAGCAGCCCCTGATCTTGATGGTCTCTAGGTAAGGCGCGTACATCCTGTGCCCACAGATACGCTGCAGCGTGGGGAGCTCGTGCAGGTGGATGCACCTTAGGCGAGGGAATTTCATAACTATATCATCCTGCGCGTGAAGCTCCAGGTCCAAAGGGAATACCTCCTTGAGGTCACTGCAGTACACTATCTCTAGAACCAGTAGGCTCTCCAGTACATTATCACTAGAATACCTACTTATGTTCCGTCTGCAGAGAGGGAGCACATGGACGAGCCTGGGGCAGTGGTCGAGGTGCAATAAATTCAGGAATGGAGCAGTATTATTAATTGGCCTGTCCCAGATGTAGCATGGAGAGAGGAGCTGGGATGCCCAGAATGCCCACAGATAATAAAAGCTGCCCACATCACTGCCCATGGGAATAGTGAAGACTGTGTGTAACTTGGGGCACCTCTCGACCTGGCACCATCTTAGCCTACGCCATCCTGACCCTTTGGGTGGTGCCGGGATACTGGTGATGGACGAGTTATCGTACACGTGCAGCGATTCAGCCCATTCATATGTAAAATCAGGGAATAATAAAGCACTAGTACTAGCACTTGGAGCATCTTCCAAGAGCTTGTTGCCCTTCCCGGGCATGATCACCTTTATGATACAAGTTTTGCCTAAGAACGGCCATGTATTACTAGTGCTTATCCCAGGGCACTTCCACGTCATCATCACTTCAACTGGGCCATCCTTGGCGACGTCTCTGTACTCGGAGTCCATCATGGTACTTGTATGTGGTTGGACTTGCACTAGTTTGTCACTGCTTGTTCCTTGTATGCAACCACCAAGAATAGCTAGAGAATAGATATCAAGATGTAAGGATGCAAAACCATAAAAACTTGTTACAGCTGGAGAAAGCGACCTAAGGATCCTTGCATCCATGGAAGAGATCTGCCATCCATCCTTAAACTGTTTTTCTTTCTGCTGCTGGAGGGATTGCTCACACTGTGGATGTGCATGTGTTGATTCCCCTCCACCAGTTGATGCTGATGTTGAGGTAGTGTCAATCCGCAGCACGAACCACCCGTTTTCCTCTTTTATTACACTCTCTGGCCATAATATTGCACGGAGCTTCTCGCAGTGCTGCAGGATGATCCTCTTGGGGAGTTTGGATTCTACTCCGCCTAGGTTGAGGGATTTTACGTTTGTGCCTGAGAGATCCAGCTCCTCAAGACCCCACAGAGATCCTTTTAACAACAGGTTTTTCAATTCTTTGCAGTCCCTGAAAGAGATAATTTTTAAACCCTCACACCCATCAATAATGACATTGTTAAGGCTACTGTTGCTCGCTGGCCCTGATAAGCTTGTCATGCCTTGTCTGACAATATTTCCTGAAAAATCAAGAAGCTCTATGCATTTCATCTCTGAGAACACATCATTGTTGAAGAAGCAGGTGGACTTTGTTACACGGAGCTTGCGAATGTTATGCAGCCTTCCCCGTAGATGGCTCATGTCCCAGTTATTGGCTCCAATCACGTTTAACTCCCTGAGCTGGGTCATGAGATCTATCACCTCTGTGGACAAGATCTGATCCCAATCTGTGTAGCGAACATCAAGCACCCACAAGCTTCGAAAACATTCCCACGACATTATGGGGCTCTTGTCCAACTCCTTCTCATGTTTGTCTGCATCTGACTGGCAACGATCGGTGGTGCTTGTTCTTGTTCGGAGGTCTTGACAGTACTCAAGAGATAGGAATCTCAGGCTGTGGCAACAGAGGAAAGGAGGTGATGAGAAACTGAAGGCACACCTTGAGATTTTGAGCACGCCGAGCATGTGCGAGTGTTGAAACATGGTATCAAGAATAGCACCAGAGGGGCTCAGTACAAATCCACAAGTTGTTGTTGACATCCAGTATGGCATGACATCGGCAGAGCTTGCCAGCTGAGCGCTGAAAGTCATTAGTCTTGATTCATCATTGTTAAGCCGACCGTCCATGTCCAACAACAACTGCACCTCCTGCTGCAGAGCATTGCCAACTTTCCATGCTTGATCAATGCCTTCAAGTGTAATGATGCCATCACATATTCAGTAGTTACTGGCGTGGATATCCCAGTTGTAGTCAATGATGTGAGAGCCAATCCAGGATTGTTTCAGCATATATGAAACACACTTAGCAGCAATTGCTGAATCGATGATGGCATGTCCATGCTTATTCCAGGAAACTTGTGCAGCTTCATGGCGCACTAGATAAGACCAAAGCTCCTGCGGATCTCGCCTATCTCTTGAAGCTGAAAGAAGAACATCTGTTGTTGTGCTCTTCTTCACATTGTCGATCACCTTGGGGTCAAGACGAAACCTCCCTCTGAAAGTCCACAACATCTTGCTATTGGCATATTCATATAGAGAAAGACCAGAATTGAATATATCGATCTCCTGATTGCCTCCGTTGTGTAGGATCACCAGGAATCTGTGATTCTGCATGGTTTGATAGATCTCAGTGGAAATTTGTGCTATCTCAGCCCGGGAACCCTGGTCTAACCCATTGAAATCATCCTCCTCGTCTTGTTTGTCAAATATCTCCATCATTGAATCGGTAAGCTTCAGCTGCTCTGCAATTTTCCTCTGCATAGCTCTTCTGCTCTCCCACTTTGAGCAATCAATGTGGATGATTTTCTGAAACTCCAGCCCCACATGCCTCATCGAGAGGTCACCTGATACTGCAAGGCGTTTGGCTACGGCTTGCAGGACCGTAGATGCCCCAAGCCCGTTCCAGCCATCAAAATAGATGGTGTTCTTTCTGTTGCTGCTTCTTCTAGTGTCCGCCCCAAGCTCACTGAGAATCCTTTCAATGGCAGCATCAATGGTGTCCGCCTTGATAACCTGCATGTGTGTGCAGCGGCGAGGAGAAACTTGGTTCATAGTTCAAACAATGTAATTAATAATAATTATTAATAAACCCATAATAACTGAGACAAATTGTATTGGACTATTGGCAATACTCAGATGCATGCATAATCGGCTTTTTAGGACCTGCTGACTGGGCATGCCTAATAATGTAGACATGATCCAAACTAATTAGTGAACGTGTTGAATGCTGACAATAAACTCTATCCCAAAATCTACCACAATTAAATACTTTCAAATTAAGCTAAGATGGAAGTAAATATATATAACATGATGAATGGAATAAATGGTGAATTTGATGTGTAAAAATACCTCTGTACGCATAATGAATTGGTTGGATCCGTCGATCTACAGTATCTATATTAATTCCATTTGGGGCTTAAGATCCGATCAGCTCTTCAACAATTTTCTGACTTCCTGTAGACACTGATACACAATCAGCAAGAGCCACAAATAAAGCTACCTTACATAAATCTGAAGCAGACATACATATTGAACGCATGTAAGGTGAGCTAGTTTCATACCTTGGTTAAGTTTAACAACTGGGCTATGTAGAGAGTATCTCGCTCGAGGGACAGCAAATAGATTGTTCAGGTGCCACTACCAGATGGACGGATTGGAGAGTCAAAAAGGATCATGTAACATGCTGCGCCGAAATATTTGGGTCCTTCCTGCTTCTGTGTGTGTGCACAAATGCCTTATAGAATAAAAGAAACTGGTGATATTCTTTCCTTTTGCTTTGATTTTCCTCTTTCATCTTTTGTGATTTCACTAAATACAAAAATCAATTCTTTGCTTGTGGGTGGCTAGCTGCAGGGTATAAAGATAAAGAGAAAAGGTTGCAAGGCTGTCTGTTGTTCACTGACCAATCTTCTTGCTAATTGAAAGAGGTATGTGTATTTCAAGCCACCCGAATTGATTTGCTTCGCCAAACCCTGAAGTAGGGCATCCAGATTTGATTTTCTGACAGTAAGGTGGACACTATTAGGCAAAATGTACTCCTGCTAGTTATGTTGCAGAATGTGGCTGATTTCTCTAATCCTATTTATATAGCCTGGAGAAATGTGCTACATTGAATCTTATATAAGTCCTACTATAGGGTTTCTTGCTCTCTAATACAATCTGAGGTTGACTTGCTCGGCGTACCTATATAAACCAGAAAAAGCTTCCACCATGCTAGAAACATTACGCAGACTACTTGCAACAAAAAAAAAAGAACCCCTTGTGCGTAGGTGGTTTGGGACATCTTCGGTGCATCAGTCAGAGTCGATCGATCGTGGCCACCGCTCAGAGCGTGGCCTTCTAGGGCGCTTTGTACACCGTCACCGACGTTTCGTGGTCAACATCTCATATGGTCGGGTTTGCCCCCCGCTCACTCGCCGACCTAGGCACTTGTTGGTGGTGGTACGTTGGCTTGTGCCTTCCAAGAATTCGAGTCGGTCCTTTGAAGTTCCCTTCTTCAGTTGTGACACAGCCTAGTAGTTCGGTGTATCGCCTCCTCACCATTCTAAGATGTACGGTACAAGGGGTGTCCTTGTCGTTTGATTTGTGTCGGTTGAGTTGTAAACCGTGTGGTGTTGGGTTCGAATCGGGTAGCCTTTTGGTGTTGTACCAGCCGTCTCGGCTCTTCTTCTATGAAATATGATACACCTCCCAAGGTGTGTTTTCTAGAAAAAAATTGCACATAGAAAAGAATCGAGAGATAATAATAATAATAATAATAATAATAATAATAATAATAATAATAATAATAATAATAATAATAATAATAATAATAATAATAATAATAATAATAATAATAATAATAATAATAATAATAATAATAATAATAATAATAATAATAATAATAATAATAATAATAATAATAATAATAATAATAATAATAATAATAATAATAATAATAATAATAATAATAATAATAATAATAATAATAATAATAATAATAATAATAATAATAATAATAATAATAATAATAATAATAATAATAATAATAATAATAATAATAATAATAATAATAATAATAATAATAATAATAATAATAATAATAATAATAATAATAATAATAATAATAATAATAATAATAAGATTAAGGTTAAGGTTAAGGTTACATGCAAGCATGATAGTATAGTATGCTAGACCCGCTGCCAGATAAGATTAAGGGATGTCTCGTACATCTTCTTAGACCACAGTTTAGTACCATTTCTTTGTTGTCACAATGATACATATCATGGCACCAATTAAGAGCCGGCATTTATCGGTGATGGATAAAAAAAAGCATCTGGAATTCGCAAGCGCAGCTGAAGAGTTAATTTTTTTAGTTAGTGTCAACTGATAATGTTTGCATGATGGTTTCTATCATTGCAGTCAGCCCCTCGATCGCAAGGAGGAGACCACCATCCACTTCTACGTTGCCAGGGGCGTCGAGTACTCCACAGTCAAGAGCTTTGCGCAGGCCTCACCTAAAAATAAAATTGATTTGATTTACTCCTCTCATCTTGCTTTACTCCTCCTATATAATGCTGAGGCCTAACCCTAAACTCCTTTCCTTTTGCTTTACTTTCCCTCTTTCATTGAGGGTATTACCTTTTGCTTTCGCTAAAGACAATAAATCGACTCTTTGCTTATGGCTGGCTAGCTGCAGGGTATAAAGGTAAGATGAATGGTTGCAATGCTGTCTGTTCACTGTCCAAAGTTCCTGCTAACTAAAAACTTCTGTGTATTTCAAGCCATCCAAACTGTCGAAACTCTGAAGAAGGTGCTTTCGCTAAAGACAATAAATCGACTCTTTGCTTATGGCTGGCTAGCTGCAGGGTATAAAGGTAAGATGAATGGTTGCAATGCTGTCTGTTCACTGTCCAAAGTTCCTGCTAACTAAAAACTTCTGTGTATTTCAAGCCATCCAAACTGTCGAAACTCTGAAGAAGGTGCTTTCGCTAAAGACAATAAATCGACTCTTTGCTTATGGCTGGCTAGCTGCAGGGTATAAAGGTAAGATGAATGGTTGCAGTGCTGTCTGTTCACTGTCCAAAGTTCCTGCTAACTAAAAACTTCTGTGTATTTCAAGCCATCCAAACTGTCGAAACTCTGAAGAAGGGCTTCCATATGTGGTTTTTAACTTACACTGCCATTGCTGACAGTAAGGTAGGACACATTGGGGGCGAAATGTACTTGTACTATGTTGCGGAATGTGGCCAATATCTCCAATCTTATTTATATCTTCAAGAAACTTGCTACTCCGTACATCAGTTATAGGGCGACTGAATTCGAGAAACAGCTACACCAGAAAATGTTTTAGCTTACCATGTACCATGTATAGTCAAAACAGGTATCCCATGATAATGATATATGCGAACAATTGATTTCTTAGAGAGGCTCAGGAGGTGGGAAATAAGAAAAAGGTGCAGAATGTGAGCAAACTAAATTTCAGGTTCCTAGGCAGTACTACCTATCACATCACCGATAAACTAATTGAAGAACTCCGGCGCATACATGGAAGAACTGAATTGCAGAGCAAATGGAGACACAGAAGCTACAGCAGTGAGCAAGGAGGAACACCGATTCGCGGCGGCGCCGTGGGTGGGGGGTGCGACTGGTTGGTCCTACCGTAGCGGTACAAGGCGCCCTCGGAGGAGCCTCGGAGGGGCGGCGGAGCACGCCGCCGCCGACGGAGACGCAGAGGGGCGTCGCCGGGACGCCGGCGGCTCCGACTGTGTCGGCCACAGCCCACATTTTCAGTCAGATTTGTTTTCTTTAGGGTGAAGACGGCCCAACAAGCGCGAGGTTCGTCTGACCTTCCACACGACGATGCCTAGCCCAGGTAATGGAGGCCGAAAAACCTCATCTTTTCCCCCTTAAAGCCCGTTGAGTCCATTTACAACTTGCACCAGAGGAGCTTTTTTTTCCTTCTTCATTTTGACCTAGTACGACGGACGGTTATGATAGACGCACATCATTTTCTCTGTTCCACCCCGACCTCTCGTCTATGTGTCGCTCCGCATCCCATCTCGAATTCTCGATATGTCCCTCCTCCTTCCTCTCGCGACCAACCCACGGGAGAACCCTACGCGCCGCCACTTCCGCCGGTCATGTAGGTTGTAGTGTGAACCGCGGTGGCACATCTACACTGGTACGGTATATGATGGATATAAATTTTTACCTAAAAAACATCAACCAGCCCCCGAAAAAAGAGCTAAAATATCTCAGAGCCTAGGCTTATCGCACGAACAAAGAAAGCATGGCGCATCACGGGTAGTGTACATAGTCGTGGCACACGCCACGGGTATATTTTTGGGAAAAAAGTACAATTTTTTTACGATTTTTCTTTGGATTTTTTTGTGTTATATTTTTTTCAATTTTTTTGGTCTGATGCTATGTTGTTCTCTGATGGTTTTTGGTCGCGATGAACACTAACCGGGGAGGCGGTTAGAGAAGAGGCGGTGGCCCAAGAGAAGGTCGTGGTCGGAGAAGAGGCGACGAGCAAGGAAATTAAGCTAGTCCTTTTTACTGTGTCCCAAACTACAAAATTGGGGCATTCTTGGAAAAATTTCTCTGGCCAGACACAAATGTTTGAGGTTATACTTGAAAGAACATCTCTCCGTTTATGTTTTGAATGTTTGATGACAATATATGTGATACACTAATGTTTGATGAGATGGTGCAGAGAATATATATGTATATGTATATGTATATGGTTGCGTTTGTGTGGAAAAACAAGTCAAAATGAAGCAGGGTTATATTCTCCAGGCCGGATATTCCGGGCCGGATATTTGCAAAATATCCGGGGCCCCAAAATCGGCTAAGGAGCAGTAATACCCTGGACAGGGGCCGGACATTTGCCCGGAAATTTCCAGAGGCCGGATTTTCCGGAGGGGAGGGGGGATAATCCGGCCCTCACTTACACCGGATAATCCGGCTCTCGAAATGTCCTAACGGCTGGATTTTGGAAGGAGATATTTATACCCACCCTTCTCCTTCCTCCCCAAGCTGCTCAATCATTGCACAATTTCATCACCATTAGAGCCAACTCAAGAAATACAAGAATCACAAGATCTCCTCCCCCACCCAACCAAAGCTCTTGATCTTTGGAGATTCGAAGGAGAAGACCCCGATCTACATCTTCACCGAAGCGATTTGCATTTCCCCCTCATATGCTTGAGGGCCCCTTTGCTAGTGTTTCTCTTTTGAGAAACCCTAGTTGTTTGTAATTGATATTATTCTTGTTGTTGTTGTTACAGATTTGGGAGCCTCCAATTTGGTTGTGGATGTGTGCCCCAAGAACCTTGTAAAGGCCCGGTGTAAGGGTACATTGCCCCTATGTGTGGTTTTGGTAATTAATGACAACCCCTATGGACTAATGTTTTCATTGAGTTTATATGAAGGAATATTCCATAGGTACTACTTGTATTCCATGTGTTGGATTCAAGTATGGATGCCATGAAGATAAAGGTATACCTTGTGTATTGGCATCAAGATCATCGGTTTGAAGATACATATGTGATATGATCAAGAAAAAGAAATGAAGATGGAGTTCTTATGTGGAACTCAATATTAGCCATGCTCTATCTTATGAGAGTATGAGAAGGTACAAGGTTAAGTTGGGCAAGTTCAAGATGAGCATCTCAAGTGGATCACATGCTTGAAGCTTGTCGTCCATTTGGTGATAATGGACATGTGAAGATGTGCATCAATGAAGCTTTCCCGTCATAGTGTATGGGGGAGCATTTGTGAGTCTTCACAAAGCAATTTTGATCAAGTGAGGCATTCCGGATTATGTAGAGCTTGAAGAGTTATCATCAAGATCAAACGGGATGCGCAAGGCAAAGGTATGACCTTGATAGGTTTTCCTTTTACCGGTCTCAAGGTGGTTGATGGGAGACCGGATTATAGGATAGATAGCCGCACTATTAAGAGGGGCTTTCGGTTGGGTAACTTGATCACATCGTCTTAGGGAGCTCAACCCTTTGCATACTTTGCATATCCTTATTGCTTCTTGGTGTTTCTTGGTGTGAGGTTCTTGTGCTTGTTGCTAGCTTTACAACAAGCCCAAGTTCATCGAAAACGGAGTTCGCATGCATCTTCTATTGCGTCTTCGAGGTTGGGTGATTTTACCGGTTATTCATGATATAAGGTTCTACCTTTTATATTTATGATAAAATCCCCTCCTACAGTTTCTTGAGTTTACACTTTCTATTGGATGGCATTTGTTGTTATCTTCCAAATAAAATTGGTTTCATTCGAATCGGAGTTCGGGAGCATTTGCTATTAAATAAAAGGGAAAAAAGGAGAAAAGAATAAAAAGAAAAGAAAAAGAAAAGGGGTGGGGCTGCCGGCCGGCCGACCGGCCTGACCGGCCCACGCGCCGGCCCACCCGGCCAAAACCGGCCCGGGCGCTGACGCCGACCGGGCGGTATACTGTGCCGCCCCCGACCCCTTTCGGCCCAGGCTCCGGTCAGCCTACCGGGCCGCCCGGCGCACCCCCCGGCCCAACCGGGCACACAACCGGACCCCGGCGCCTCTCCCTTACGCGCCGCCCACGCGCGGCTGGCGCGCCCGGCTTGCCCCGCCTGGGCCTGGCTGCTCCGCGCGGCCCACGCGCCCCGCCCGGCTGGCAGGCCGGCCTGACCGGACAGGCCACCGGCCTCCTCAGCGCCTGGGCCGGTCGGCCGGCTGGGCCGCCGGCTGGGGCACTTTTTCTGCCCGTTTTTCTTCCCTTTCTCTTGTCTTTTTCCCCCCAACGGTTTTATTTGCTCCTAGCTATAAATAGCCCTTTCTTCCACCTTGAGCTAGTTAGTTCTTCCCATTCTCTCTCCTCCATTGTTGCATTTGAAGAACTTGCTCTTCCCCTTGATTCCTCCAACCATTCTTGCTCATTCTTGAGGGATCTAAGAGAGGAGATCTAGATCTACACTTCCACCAATCCATTTCTTCTCTAAGTGAGGGAATCTCTTGGGATCTAGATCTTGGAGTCTTTTGTTGACTTTCCCCATTGTTCTTCCTCTCCAATCTCATCCTAGCATTTGTTGTTTGGGTGGGATTTGAGAGTGAAGGACTTGAACACCTTTAGTGTTCTTGCTTTGCATCATTGCATAGTGTTGAGCTCTCCACCACGATTAGTTCGAGTGAGAGACCGTGAGCTTGTTACTCTTGGAGGGTGACCTCCTAGTTGGCTTGGTGATTGGTGCTCCGGTGATCTCTTCAAGAAGATTGTGAAGAGGCCCGAGCTTCTCCTTCGTGGAGCTTGTGAAGTGGTTGTGGAGCTTGCCATCTTCGGAGCGGAGGAAAAGCTAACCATAAGGAAAGGGCCATTATCCTTCGTGGGTGTGGTTCGGAGAATAGGGTGAGCCTTCGTGGCGCGGGGAATCCTTCGTGGGACCTCCACTCCTCCAAACGTGACGTACCTTGTTGCAAAGCAAGGGAACATGGGAATACATCCTCGTCTCCGCGTGCCTCGGTTATTTCTATACCCGAGCTCTCTTTCCTTGTGATAGCCATCGTGCTTGAAGTTCATATATCTTGCTATCACTTGTGCTACATATATCTTGTGCCTATCTTGCTTAGCTCTAGTTGCCATTGTTACACTTAGTTGAGCTTAGCATATTTAGGGTTTGTGCTTGACTTGTGCTACATATATCTTGTGCCTATCTTGCTTAGCTCTAGTTGCTATTGTTATACTTAGTTGAGCTTAGCATATTTAGGGTTTGTGCTTGTAAACTAAACGATAGTTTAATTCCGCATTCTTACAAGACAAATCCGCAAGAATTTGTAATTGCCTATTCACCCCCCCCCCTCTAGGCGACATCTCGATCTTTCAATTGGTATCAGAGCAAGGTCTCTCCTTGTTTAAGGCTTCACCGCCTTGAGAGTAAAGATGTCGGCTAGTAACTTAGTGCACAATGACACAATTATCTTTGTTGGCACAAATTATCTTTTGTGGCGAAATTGCTTGCTTTGCAAACTTCGGACCTTGTGTCCAAACATTGAGCAATTTCTAGATGTAGGTTTTTCTCCTCCGATGGACCCTCAAAATCTATCTTTAGAGGATGAGAAAAACTTACATCTTGAAGCTCAAGTATCTAATGAGCTTGTATTCTCTTTGAGACCAGATTTTCATAGGTTCTTGATATATATAAAGCGAAAATCGTCTCATGAGATGTGGATCAAGCTTAAGGAAATGTTTGGTGGATCCACCTCTCAATTGGTCGGTGGTGACTCCGAGGAGCTCTCTTCCCCTTCACATCATGAAGAGCTCCAAGTTGCTTCCACCTCCGGCCGTGATGATATATCATCTACTTCCACTTCACCAACGTGTTGCAAGACACAAGGTAATGATATGGTGAGTGGTGAGGAAAATTGTAATGTTGATATTGTGCTCAATAGTGATGATTCTTCATCTCTATCCCATTGCAATGCTTCCTCTTTGGACTTAAACACATCTAGCATTGAAAATAATCTACATGCTTGCGTTGATAGTCCTTGCATATCATGTGTAAATTGCTTACATAAATCCCATGATGATATGCTTGCCTTGTCTTGCTCCCATAATCAAAATGCCTCTATTTCCTTGATGGCGTGTATTTCACACGTTCGTTGGGCAACCCCAAGAGGAAGGTATGATGCGCACAGCAGCAAGTTTTCCCTCAGAAAGAAACCAAGGTTTATCGAACCAGGAGGAGCCAAGAAGCACGTTGAAGGTTGATGGCGGCGGGATGTAGTGCGGCGCAACACCGAGATTCCGGCGCCAACGTGGAACCTGCACAACACAACCAAAGTACTTTGCCCCAACGAAACAGTGAGGTTGTCAATCTCACCGGCTTGCTGTAACAAAGGATTAACCGTATTGTGTGGAAGATGATTGTTTGCGAGAGAAAACAGTAAAAACAAGTATTGCAAGTAGATTGTATTTCGAGTAAAGAGAATTGGACCGGGGTCCACAGTTCACTAGAGGTGTCTCTCCCATAAGACGAACGAGCATGTTGGGTGAACAAATTACGGTTGGGCAATTGACAAATAAAGAGAGCATGACAATGCACATACATATCATGATGAGTATAGTGAGATTTAATTGGGCATTACGACAAAGTACATAGACCGCCATCCAACCGCATCTATGCCTAAAAAGTCCACCTTCGAGGTTATCATCCGAACCCCCTCCAGTATTAAGTTGCAAGCAATAGACAATTGCATTAAGTATGGTGTGTAATGTAATCAACAACTACATCCTTAGACATAGCATCAATGTTTTATCCCTAGTGGCAACAGCACAACACAACCTTAGAACTTTCTCATCACTCGTCCCGGTGTCAATGCGGGCATGAACCCACTATCGAGCATAAGTACTCCCTCTTGGAGTTAAAAGCATCTACTTGGCCGGAGCATCTACTAGTAACGGAGAGCATGCAAGATCATAAACAACACATAAGCATAACTTTGATAATCAACATAACAAGTATTCTCTATTCATCGGATCCCAACAAACGCAACATATAGAATTACATATAGATGATCTTGATCATGATAGGCAGCTCACAAGATCCGACAATGATAGCACAATGGGGAGAAGACAACCATCTAGCTACCGCTATGGACCCATAGTCCAGGGGTAGACTACTCACTCATCACACCGGAGGCGACCATGGCGGCGTAGAGTCCTCCGGGAGATGATTCCCCTCTCCGGCAGGGTGCCGGAGGCGATCTCCCGGATCCCCCGAGATGGGATCGGCGGCGACGGCGTCTCGGTAAGGTTTTCCGTATCGTGGCTCTCGGTACCTGGAAGTTTCGTCACGGAGGCTTTAAGTAGGCGGAAGGGCAAGTCGAGAGGGGGCACAGGGGCCCCGGATGACAGGGCGGCGCGGCCAAGGGGGGCCGCGCCGCCCTAGGGTTTGGCTCCCCGTGGCCCCACTTCGTTTCGTCTTCGGTCTTCCGGAAGCTTCGTGAGAAAATAGGCCTCTCGGGCTTTTATTTCGTCCAATTCCGAGAATATTTCTTTACTAGGATTTCTGAAACCATAAACAGCGAGAAACAACGAATCGGCACTTCGGCATCTTGTTAATAGGTTAGTTCCAGAAAATGCACGAATATGACATAAAGTGTGCATAAAACATGTAGATAACATCAATAATGTGGCATGGAACACAAGAAATTATCGATACGTTGGAGACGTATCAGCATCCCCAAGCTTAGTTCTGCTCGTCCCGAGCAGGTAAAACGATAACAAAGATAATTTCCGGAGTGACATGCCATCATAAACTTGATCATACTATTTGTAAAGCATATGTAGTGAATGCAGCGATCAAAACAATGTGTATGACATGAGTAAACAAGTGAATCATAAAGCAAAGACTTTTCATGAATAGCACTTCAAGACAAGCATCAATAAGTCTTGCATAAGAGTTAACTCATAAAGCAATAATTCAAAGTAAAGGTATTGAAGCAACACAAAAGAAGATTAAGTTTCAGCGGTTGCTTTCAACTTGTAACATGTATATCTCATGGATATTGTCAACATAGAGTAACATAATAAGTGCAATAAGCAAGTATGTAGGAATCAATGCACAGTTCACACAAGTGTTTGCTTCTTGAGGTGGAGAGAAATAGGTGAACCGACTCAACATTGAAAGTAAAAGAATGGTCCTCATAGAGGAAAAGCATCGATTGCTATATTTGTGCTAGAGCTTTGATTTTGAAAACATGAAACAATTTTGTCAACGGTAGTAATAAAGCATATGCATCATGTAAATTATATCTTATAAGCTGCAAGCCTCATGCATAGTGTACTAATAGTGCCCGCACCTTGTCCTAATTAGCTTGGACTACCTGGATTATCACCGCAATACATATGCTTTAACCAAGTTTCACAAAGGGGTACCTCTATGCCGCTCGTACAAAGGTCTAAGGAGAAAGCTCGCATTTGGATTTCTCGCTTTTGATTATTCTCAACTTAGACATCCATACCGGGACAACATAGACAACGAGATAATGGACTCCTCTTTTAATGCTTTAAGCATTTGACAACAATTAATTCTTTTCTCATTAGAGATTTGAGGATATTTGTCCAAAACTGAAACTTCCACCATGAATCATGGCTTTAGTTAGCGGCCCAATGTTCTTCTCTCACAATATGCATGCTCAAACCATTCAACTCAGTGTAGATCGCCCTTACTTCAGACAAGACGAACATGCATAGCAACTCACATGAAATTCAACAATGAGTTGATGGCGTTCCCGATAAACATGGTTATCGCACAACAAGCAACTTAATAAGAGATAAAGTGCATAATTACATATTCAATACCACAATAGTTTTTAAGCTATTTGTCCCATGAGCTATATATTGCAAAGGTGAATGATGGAATTTTAAAGGTAGCACTCAAGCAATTTACTTTGGAATGGCGGGAAAATACCATGTAGTAGGTAGGTATGGTGGACACAAATGGCATAGTGGTTGGCTCAAGTATTTTGGATGCATGAGAAGTATTCCCTCTCGATACAAGGTTTAGGCTAGCAAGGCTATTTGAAACAAACACAAGGATGAACGGTACAGCAAAACTCACATAAAAGACATATTGTAAACATTATAAGACTCTACACCGTCTTCCTTGTTGTTCAAACTCAAAACTAGAAATTATCTAGACCTTAGAGAAACCAAATATGCAAACCAAATTTTAGCATGCTCTATGTATTTCTTCATTAATGGGTGCAAAGCATATGATGCAAGAGCTTAAACATGAGCACAACAATTGCCAAGTATCACATTACCCAAGACATTTATAGCAATTACTACATGTATCATTTTCCAATTCCAATCATATAACAATTTAACGAAGGAGAAACTTCGCCATGAATACTATGAGTAGAAACCAAGGACATATTTGTCCATATGCTACAGCGGAGCGTGTATCTCTCCCATAAAGTGAATGCTAGGATCCATTTTATTCAAACAAAACAAAAACAAAAACAAACCGACGCTCCAAGAAAAAGCACATAAGATGTGGCCGAATAAAAATATAGTTTCAGGGGAGGAACCTGATAATTTGTCGATGAAGAAGGGGATGCCTTGGGCATCCCCAAGCTTAGACAGCTTGAGTCTTCTTGATATATGCAGGGGTGAACCACCGGGTGCATCCCCAAGCTTAGAGCTTTCACTCTCCTTGATCATGTTGCATCATACTCCTCTCTTGATCCTTGAAAACTTCCTCCACACCAAACTCGAAACAACTCATTAGAGGGTTAGTGCACAATATAAATTGACATATTCAGAGGTGACACAATCATTCTTAACACTTCTGGACATTGCATAATGCTACTGGACATTAGTGGATCAAAGAAATTCATCCAACATAGCGAAAGAGGCAATGCGAAATAAAAGGCAGAATCTGTCAAAACAGAACAGTTCGTATTGACGAATTTTAAAATGGCACCAGACTTGCTCAAACGAAAATGCTCAAATTGAATGAAAGTTGCGTACATATCTGAGGATCATGCTCGTAAATTAGCGTAATTTTCTGAGCTACCTACAGGGAGGTGGACCCAGATTCGTGACAGCAAAGAAATCTGGAACTGCGCAGTAATCCAAATCTAGTACTTACTTTTCTATCAACGGCTTAACTTGGCACAACAAAACTCAAAACTAAGATAAGGAGAAGTTGATACAGTAGTAAACAACTTCCAAGACACAAAATAAAAACAAAGTACTGTAGGTAAAAACATGGGTTGTCTCCCATAAGCGCTTTTCTTTAACGCCTTTCAGCTAGGCGCAGAAAGTGTGTATCAAGTAACATCGAGAGATGAAGCATCAACATCATAATTTGTTCTAATAATAGAATCATAAGGTACCTTTATTCTCTTTCTAGGGAAGTGTTCCATACCTTTCTTGAGAGGAAATTGATACTTTATATTACCTTCCCTCATATCAATAATAGCACCAACAGTTCGAAGAAAAGGTCTTCCCAATATAATTGGACAAGATGCATTGCATTCAATATCCAAGACAACAAAATCAACGGGAACAAGATTATTGTTAACGGTAATGCGAACATTATCAACTTTACCCAAAGGTTTCTTTGTAGAATGATCAGCAAGATTAACATCCAAATAACAATTTTTCAGCGGTGGCAAGTCAAGCATATTATAAATTTTCTTCGGCATAACAGAAATACTTGCACCAAGATCACATAAAGCATTACAATCAAAATCTTTAACCTTCATCTTAATGATGGGCTCCCAACCATCTTCTAGCTTTTTAGGAATAGAGGCTTCGCGCTCTAGTTTCTCTTCTCTAGCTTTTATGAGAGCATTTGTAATATGATGCGTGAAAGCCAAATTTATAGCACTAGCATTAGGACTTTTAGCAAGTTTTTGCAAGAACTTTATAACTTCAGAGATGTGGCAATCATCAAAATTCAAACCATTATAATCTAAAGCAATGGGATCATCATCCCCAATGTTGGAAAAATTTCAGCAGACTTTATCACGAGCGGTTTCAGCAGCTTTAGCAGTTTCAGTGCAGTTTTCGCGCTTTGCATTAGAAGTGGAAACATTGCTAACACCAATTCTTTTATTAGTATGAGTAGGAGGTGCAGCAACATGTGTAGCATTAGCATTACTAGTGGTCGTAATAGTCCAAACTTTAGCTATATTCTTCTCTTTAGCTAGTTTTTCATTTTCTTCTCTATCCCACCTAGCACGCGAGTTCAGCCATTAATCTTATATTCTCATTAATTCTAACTTGAATGGCATTTGCTGTAGTAGCAATTTTATTTTCAA
>NC_061509.1:30497148-30537950 GCF_022539505.1 Lolium rigidum
CTCCCATATGTAATCTTCCAAGCCCATCTTGATTGCGGCCCACCTCCTGATTTAGCCAAAATCTGGTGATAACACAACCCCTTCCATCTGATGCCACCGGAACGGGTTCTCTGAAAAGAGCCGATGAGGTCGGCTTCGAGGGTAGCCTTGATCTCGTTGTATTGCTTCTTGAGGTCGTCAGGCAGATCCCCGTAGGTGACTCGGCGTGCCGTCCGCCATCTCGGATGTAGACGGCGATGTGGTTGATGTAGACGATGGTCCCACCGGGCGTGCCGGAAATGTGTTGACTGCCAAAACCCACCGGCGGGCGGCGGCCTTGTCAACACCGTAGAGCCGGGAAGAGCCTAGAGCTGCGGCTGGCCGAGACCCCTCCGAGCGACGGCCCGCAATGCTCTTCCGGTCACACGCGGCGTTGCGAAGTGCAAGGGCGTGCCACCCGACCTATACCGGTCGTGAAGGTGATGAGGGTGCCTCGCTTAGTTTCTGCCGGGGCATACATGTAAACGTTAAATACGAGCCTCGATCGGCTCTCGGGTTATCTCCGTGAATCGGCTCAAAGAGCCGATCCACCCATGATCCGTACGGGTGCACGAATACTTGGTGGTCCTGCTTGATCAAGATGAAGCTAATGAGATCTACGACGATTTAGGGTTTTCACCGCATAATCGGATCATCCTACTCCAGGTTGGGCCTTGCGGCCACGCACGGTGCTCGTAAGCCGATCCTAAACAAGGCCAAAAAACCAACATGAAGTTGATCCTAGGAACATCCCGTTTAGGACTTGCGAACGCCACCCTACGTGCCACCGGATCCTCCCCCCTTTGTAAGGCCTAACTATTGCAGATATTAAACTAATCCTTGTAGAACAAGGAGCAATCGTAACGGATCAGATCTACTAAATAATAATCAAGCGGGGTGCCGCCCCCACGCCTGAGACAGGCGTGAGGGCGGCTAGATGTGCAAGGGTTGCACTACGTAAGCATGTTTAAACGAAGAACAATGCTAACCCTAACACATCTAATGATAACTACGTTGCTCGCCATCAAAAACGCTTCAGTACGAGCAACGCATGGAACAACGTGGGGCTTGTGCTGCCTAGATCGCAAGATGCGATCTAGGCAGCATGTCGCTTACCTGATAGAAACCCTCGAGACGAAGGAGTTGGCGATGCGCCGAGATTGGTTTGTTTTTGGGTTGAACGTGAGTTGTTGTTTATTCCATAAACCCTAGGTACATATTTATAGTCCGGCGGACTTTCTAATGCGGGCGTGCACCAAACCGTGCACGAGTAAGATTCTACTTTCTAAACTAAGATGCGATCTAATATTTTACAGATACAAGGGCAATTAAACCCAACTTGGTATAACAGGCCGATTCACGTAATCCTCCAGGTATACTTCCTTTAAGCCCATCTCGATTGCGGCCCACCTCTGACTCGGTTAAATTCTGGTGATAACAGTTTACTAGAAAGTTTTAAGTAAATAAACAACTTTTGAACTACCAAAATAATATTAGCTTTTAACATTTTCTTGTTGTATTATTATTTAAAGAAAATGGTAAATAGTAATTTGCAAATTAGGGTTTTTAAAATACCACTAATATTTAATGAAAATATGATAAATAAAATTAATCTTATTATTTTCTTCATTTACTCAAAAGTTATTATTTATTTTTGAAACTTAACTAATTATTGAATTCAAATTCTATTTTGGATAAAAGAAAAGGCATAATTAATAAAGGTTAAAATAATTGAATTTTATTTTGGTAAATATTTTCGTATTATATTTTTTTATTGAATAGAGTTTATTTTTGTGAGCATTTTGATATCTTATTTGCATTTTTATGATTTTAAATGAATTTTTATATTTATACAAAGTTTCAGTATATTCTAGATTGTGAATATAAACGAAAATGCTAAACATACCCGTCTAACGCTAGCTACACACGCAGATAGGTGGGACCCCTTGACTAGGTCTAATGCCACGGAGGCATAGACCAGTCAACAAATGTGTGGAGCCCCACCGGCCATGTCGGTCTGCCGACGGCTCAACGTCGGCGAGTCAGTACACGATGGCGGTGGCGTTTCAGAGCCCCCCCCGGGATGCATGGATGGGTGCGCCAGCATCCCCACAACACGCGGAACACGATGGTTGTGGTATCCCCGACATATGGTCACCGGAGCATCTCCGGCCACAACCATCTACGATGGTTTACTCCGGCGATGATCGGAATTGGAGCTACAGTGAACAAAATGACGCAAATGATGAACCAATGGATGCACAAGCTCACCCTGATGTCGATGGTAAGCTCGACGGAGGCAGTGGTGACCGGAGCTCCGACAATCACCGGTGAAAGGGAACGGCTTGATTCCGGCGATAGGGATCTCCGCTTGATGCTCGGCTCCTCCCAGATGCTCTACTCGACGAGGCGCTCCACCTTGTCCATGCGACAAGCTCCGGGGTGACTCCAATCGCCGGCTCCATGATGGTCGCCGACGACAACTCTCAGATGCTTTTGGAAGATTGAGAGAGTGAGAGAGGAAATGGAAGGGTGGCGAAGAATAGGGGTTCCAGGGTGCTTCTTCGGGCGACTTTATAGGGCCTATCGAGGTCGGAATCGGAATTCCACCGGCGGTAGTGGCCGGGATGCTTCGCCGATGATGGAGGTGTCTTGAGCGCGAATCTTGGCGTTTTTGGATAGGACAGACGCGGAGGTACTTATATCCAGCATCTGCGTAGTCCTGGGGTCCGCAAATATCGTCGACGATGGCCGGGACGTGGCTCGCCGGCGTGTCGATCTCGGGGATGAGAACGAAGGTGGTTTTCTTCCTCGCGTTTAATACCAAAATGGTATGTTGGGTTGAGTTGGGTCGGTAGGTGGGCTGCTCTTGGGTTGGTCTTGAGCTGCTGGGGCCTGCTACGGCTGGATAGGTAAGCTTCTCTCTTCTCTTTTTCTTTTCTGTTTTTCTATTTTTGTTGTTTGAATTCATATTTGAATTTTGATTATTCTTGAAGGCTCTTAAATATTTGAATCTCAATAGAACTTGATAATAATGCTTACTGCATAATTGTGAATCAAACAAATATTTATTGTTTGATTAAATTGGTATTTTGTGAGGTTCATTCCAAATTTAAAATAGACATGCATTATGTGTTCATTTTAATTCCTTTTTATTTAGGAACCAAATTTGTTTAAGTGATTAGAAATTTATAACATTTGCATGATGAATATATGATTAGGTTTTGCTAATGTACTTAACAATATTGGTTGGTCATATGTATTTTAAATATGGCTCGAATTTAAAATAAGCTGTGAATGAAGATGGTGTTAGGTCATGATTTCATGTGCCAATTATTTCTAAGGGCATGAAAATTTATTTAGGTTTATTTTAAAATCCTTGCTATTGATTGATCAACTAATTATGTACTAGTACTTGAGTTTAGTGGTATGGTCTTAGGGTTTACTTGTGATGCACAAGTTAGGGTTTAAGCATACGTTCTATGTGGTTATGATCTAGGGTTTCCCTTATACTTATCAACTGAGGCACTAAGGAAATAGGAAAGCGGTCTAGGGTTTTGGTTATGTTTCACTAATAGAATATGACTCTCACCTCCAAGATTAAAGGTTGGTTTGAACAAGTATGATTTAATACTACTCTAATATTCTCTAGGATAGACATGGCTATGATTAGCATCTATAATCTCTCTCTCTTCTAAATATCTTGGAATAGTCTAAGGTCCTACTGAAGAGATGATGATATGATCATCTAAATATATGGTTTGCCTAGGAATGCTACCTTGGTATCTTCTGTAGCTTGCTCTTCATGAAATCTGATAAACCTGCATCTTGTGGTATGCCTCCACCTCCTAGCTTCTTCATCTTGATCCTAGCTATTGTATGGGTGGTCTCAAGGGTGTGGCTCCTTTTATAGGCTTGGGCAAGCTCTAGTATCATGACACATAGGTGGGTGACTCTTGTTTTGGTTTGGTGAGTAAGGTGCTTGGTTGTCATGCCCTCATCCATAGCAATCCTTTGAGCATGAGGTGGCATAGCTTGGAATGCAAGTCATGTAGATATTTTCATCCTATGTGGCATGGATATTATCCTCTCATATGATTTGTTTTTGGATAGCCAAGTGGAATTTGCAACTAGATGTTTTGTGAAGGCTTTTATACTTGTTGATAATGCACCATGTCATATATGATTGGATTTATGTTATAATGTTGATCAAAACGTCAATGTTGAGGGGTTATTCCTCAATTTTGCATAGTTGGTGTTTGATTTCACCAAGGCATGATCATATGAGTTTCAAAGTACTCATAGTTAGTTTTATTCAAATAGTTTGAACTATAATTCGTGATGTAAACAGGTTTAGTTTTATGATATTCCATATATTTAATAAGTTATGATTTAAATAGGAATGTGTGGCTTTTATGCACTTTAGACCTTGTAGTTTACCTTATTTGGTAATAAGTTTAAAAGTGAATTATATTACACACAAAGGTAGTTGCTAACTTTTAAGTGTTAATAAGTTAGGGTTTGATTCTTAGAGAATGTGTTGTTGTAAGAAATACCATGTTATGATCCTTTATAGGATTTGGTATTTGATCCTCACTTAAAGTTTTGTGTAATAGTTCTAGTTCCTTTTGATCCATCCTATGGATCAAATTATGTCTACCCAAAACAAGGTTTTAGCAAAGGTCACATCGAGGTTTATAGCGCTTGACTTGATGAGCTACTTCAATTTCATCAAGTCAAGTGAAACTTCAGTTACTGTGACAAGTTTTATTTGAAAGCACGAAAATTCCCCGGATTTTCTATGCATGAATGAAATGCACACTTTGGTGTTCTCTCATTTTGTAGCTTCTAAAACTGGGATATTACAGCCTCTCCCCTTAAACTGAACTTCGTCCCGAAGTTCGAACGCTCTCACATTTCGGAATGTGGAACTGACTTGAACATATCACAATCCTTCTCATACTTTGTAGTGATCTCATTTGATATAATTAGATATATCCCTTGTCCAAACTCTTCTAGTGTCTGATGCTAAACAACTGATAGTTTCTTCAATTCTATGATTTCTTCCAACACTCTAAGATTATAGTCTTGTTCTCCAAAGAACCTTGGATTAGGACATCTTCTTATGTTTACGAACTTTACTAATAATTGTGGTGACAATTTCCTATCTGGGCATCCAAAGTTTGGTTCTAAAAAGGTTTATTTAAGGTAAGGTATTGTCCCCTTACTACCATAACTATAGTAATGGTACTTAGCAATGTATTTACAATTGGCATGATCCTGGTGATTTATTCCTACGAATGGATTAGACTCATTTAGTGCATCCTCCTTTTGGTTCCTATAGGTTCCATGAAAGGAATCTTTCTATTGGTCTTATGTTTTGGTATGGTCAAACTCCTTCGGTCTTCAGACAGCTTTGATTGTCCTCCAACATCTTCTTCATCCAACTTCATTATCTTAAACTTACTTGAGCTCTTTTACTTCTGAGCCGCTCAAGTTGGGTTCTAATCCTTACTTCTTCGAGATGTGAACCTCGGCTTCTGGTCTGACATCCTGCTGAGAGTACTATTATATGGGTACTTTCCAACAACCCTATGAAAATAAGGTTGGACTTCCTCTCGATGCGTAAATTTTATTCGTCCATCAAACTCCAAGTACCATATCTTAATACTTCTCATTCAACCTTCCTCTCTCCCATGGAGTTTACTAATGATCTTCAAGCTCCTTTTCTTCTAATCATTAAACTCCAAGGTTAGAGAATTGGTCTTGGTCCGACTTATAGTTTGTACTTTTCTAGAGTCTCACGAAGAATTCTTGCGGTGTATCCACACAATTGTGGGTATCCGATATGAATCCTCCGACTAAATGTTTATACTACGAAATGATTTGAATGGTATGGTTTTGTTTGATAACAATTTTCTTGTTATTAATACACCAATCGTGGACTATGTGATATTGTATTTTATCTTCAGTTTACCGGACCTATCTAGTTCACTTTTAAGGGGGTTGTGTTCAATGATAAAAATATGCCAGGGTTAAGGTTTCACCTGCAGCTATGCATCCAAATATAAATAAGGCTCATATGTGTAACAAATAAAATAGTGATAAGATATTTGTGAGTAGCACACCCGTAAATACCCTTGCCCTAAAGCTAGAGGTGACAAGAGCCTAATGGTACAACCATTGTCCTCATAGCCGCAAGCAACAACCGTTTTTAAGTAAATACATATCAAAGCCCCAAACTAGATGATTGTGCTATGATCCCGAATGAATCACTAAACATGTACCGATTCCCCTTTCTGTCACTGAGGTTTCGCGATAGCACGCCGTTCTTCACTCATTCCACCTCTTCCCTTGATCCTCTCTGATAACATAGGTACCTGTATATCATCAAAGACGAGGCAAAGAGACAAGGATACAAGGTCGCAAAACGCTTATTCAGTCCTTACACATAACATGAGATTAGATGCGTATAGTTGCTGCGAGGATTCACCCCAACCCGCAACCCGTGAGAACTACTCACACATAATATCAATATCAAGATCGAAGATAGAAATCTTTGTATAAAATATTTAGATTGAAATCACAATATTATTACAATAATCGCCAATTCTCAACTTAAGCAAAACCATCACCGATAAACCAGTGAAATCTCGTGCCCCTCGTGTCGACACGGTGGGCATCACCACCATGACTGCACCTGCCAAACTACTTTGGAAATCTGCCACCAACCTCACTCCCACGGCCCACCTCATCGACCGCAGATCTCGTGGTTGGTGGATCTCCCACCGTTGCTTTCTCCACAAAGGGTTTCCTCCGCCCGCCCATAAAACCCTGCTCACCCCCACCATTTCCCATCGCCGCCTCCTCTCTCAGATCCATCCCACCAACCCCCATCCCAGCAGCAGCCATGGCGCTCTCCGTGGAGAAGACCTCGTCGGGGCGCGAGTACAAGGTGAAGGACCTCTCGCAGGCCGACTTCGGCCGCCTGGAGCTGGACCTGGCGGAGGTCGAGATGCCGGGCCTCATGGCGTGCCGCGCCGAGTTCGGCCCCGCGCAGCCCTTCAAGGGCGCGCGCATCTCGGGGTCGCTCCACATGACCATCCAGACCGCGGTCCTCATCGAGACGCTCACCGCGCTCGGCGCCGAGGTGCGCTGGTGCTCCTGCAACATCTTCTCCACGCAGGACCACGCCGCCGCCGCCATCGCGCGCGACTCCGCCGCCGTCTTCGCCTGGAAGGGCGAGACGCTCGAGGAGTACTGGTGGTGCACCGAGCGCTGCCTCGACTGGGGCGAGGGCGGGGGCCCCGACCTCATCGTCGACGACGGCGGCGACGCCACGCTGCTCATCCACGAGGGCGTCAAGGCCGAGGAGGAGTTCGAGAAGTCCGGCACCGTCCCCGACCCCAACTCCACCGACAACCCCGAGTTCAAGATCGTCCTCACCATCATCCGCGATGGCCTCAAGACCGACGTCAGGAGGTACCGCAAGATGAAGGAGAGGCTCGTCGGTGTCTCTGAGGAGACCACCACCGGCGTCAAGAGGCTCTACCAGATGCAGGAGTCCGGCGCGCTCCTCTTCCCCGCCATCAACGTCAACGACTCCGTCACCAAGAGCAAGGTATACCTACTACTGCTACCCTTGTTTGTTTGTCTGTTCCCCATTTTCAGTTCAGATCTGATACCCTGTTATACTTGCTGTAGTAGATCTGCTTAGATTAGATGTGAATATTTTTAGTTTTAGATCTGCTAGATGCAACATGTTGGTTGTTAGCTGGGTAAGGCGTCCTATTCATGATTGATGATGATACTTGTACATCAGACATCAAGCACATAATTACGTCACCCAACAGTCGTTGCTACTCCATTTACTACCTGTACTATCCATTTCGTTCTATTGGATCTGAATATAATACAACGTGTAGCACCATTTCCAGTGCCTGATCGCAATCTATCTTTTTTTGTTGTCCAGTTTAGATTGACATGCGAATTAGTCTATGTAGCAGCTCCGAATTACCAGGAATATTTATCCTTGTCTTTGGTTTCTTGTTAGTTAGGATACAGAACATCTTGCCTATTTTTTTGTTTTGTTTGACCTCACTCATTTGAACATAAAGAGCTATGCCATGAACTGAATTATGATTTATTCTGAATTATGTTGGGATTTCATGTACTGTAACTTGCTGACAAATAATCGATGTTTCTTCTGAACATGTACTGTAACTTGCCATGAACTGAATTATGATTTAATCTGAGTTGTACTTGTTTCATGTCCATGCTGTTAGACAAAAGTTCGAATTTCATTACAATTACATGTACTGTAACTTGCTGACTAATAATTGATGTTTGTTCTGAACAGTTTGACAACCTTTACGGTTGCCGTCACTCCCTCCCTGACGGTCTCATGAGGGCCACTGATGTCATGATCGCCGGCAAGGTCGCCGTGGTCTGCGGTTACGGTGATGTCGGCAAGGGCTGCGCCGCTGCGCTCAAGCAGGCTGGTGCCCGTGTCATCGTGACAGAAATCGACCCCATCTGCGCCCTGCAGGCCCTGATGGAGGGCATCCAGATCCTCACCCTGGAGGACGTTGTCTCGGATGCTGACATCTTCGTGACCACCACGGGCAACAAGGACATCATCATGGTCGACCACATGAGGAAGATGAAGAACAACGCCATCGTTTGCAACATTGGCCACTTCGACAACGAGATCGACATGAACGGCCTCGAGACCTACCCCGGCGTCAAGCGCATCACCATCAAGCCCCAGACCGACCGCTGGGTGTTCCCCGAGACCAAGACTGGCATCATTGTTCTTGCTGAGGGTCGTCTGATGAACCTGGGATGCGCCACTGGCCACCCCAGCTTCGTCATGTCCTGCTCGTTCACCAACCAGGTAACATGATAGGTCCCTCGATACATGTTACTGAGTGATACAGTTATGAGTTATGGTGGTTAACAGGAGCTTCCAATCTTGCAGGTCATTGCCCAGCTTGAGTTGTGGAACGAGAGGAAGTCTGGCAAGTACGAGAAGAAGGTGTACGTTCTCCCCAAGCACCTCGACGAGAAGGTCGCGGCCCTCCACCTGGGCAAGCTCGGCGCCAAGCTGACAAAGCTCACCAAGTCCCAGTCCGACTACATCAGCATCCCAGTCGAGGGTCCTTACAAGCCCGCTGCCTACCGGTACTAGAGAGGGTGTCCAGCACAGACTTGTGGCTGGCCACTGTGAACCCTGCCGCATCGAATTATCAACTATCCTATTTTTTTGCATTATCTTACATTCTGTCTTAGGCGGAGGATTTGTCATGTTTTGTGCCCTGCGAGGGTTGTAAGAGGAGGCATCTGTTTTTGCTGAATAATGGCAGTATTAATGGTGGTTTAAGGGCATGTGTCTGGTTTTTACAGAATTGTGTTTCACATTGCTTCTCTGCCCTATGCTATGCTGCAGTTTGGGGCATCGTACTGTAGCCGCTGCTATCCGACCCTCCTCGTCAGCAACTGTATGCGTTTGCCTGTTTGATAAGTGATAAAAATTTGCATTACCACTCTGCTGATGCAAAACAAATCCTCACTGGTGGGAATTGAGCGAAATGCTGGGACAGCCCCAATTGCCACGCCAAATGTTGTTGCCCACGAGCTATCTTGAAGCCCTTCCGGGTACAAATTGGTCATGGTGTTCCACCATTTTATTTATTACGAAATTCCGAGCCCAGTGCCTGTTTGATTCATAGGGCCAGGGGCGGCGCGGGGGTTCCAGCTGGTTTGGTTAAACGACTATATAAACACAAAATCACATGGTATCAAAGCCAACATTCCTCAAACGAATTCGATGTGCAAATCGGCAATCGAACATAGGATGCAACAGTTAGCTCGATCAATCTCAAAGCATGAACTCAATCTCAAAGCATGAACCGATAGCGAGGCGCGGGGATTCGGGGGCCGAGATCGAGTGCTCAGCGGCGTTTTGCAGAATTTTTTTTTTGCATATTGGAATCTGGGGAAAAGTGAAGTCGTACGGGCTAGGCGAACTGAACGGAGGGGAAAGAGAGGTGGCATGGCCAGGCCATGGAGACGGAGTTCGTCCCCACCACTCGATCGAGTCTCAAGATTTACGACGAACACTGCAATATCTCAATCTCACGGGTGCAACCACGGTACAAGTACAACGCACGGCGGGAGAAACAAAAAAGAAGGCCAGCCGGCGGGGTTACAGCACAAGCAACACTAAACCATGTACTCCAAGGACCCATTCAGTGATGAGCGATCCAGACCTCGATCGGGCAGCTAGTCCGCCGGCGCCAAGAGGTTGCGCAGGACGGCCTTGCCGACGGCGGCGCCGGCCCGCGCTACCCAGGGGAACCGGTACGCGGCGGGCGAGAAGACGAGGAGGAGGACGCCGAGGAGCAGCAGGCCGAAGCCGAGCGCGACGTGCGCGGCGGGCGCGGCCGGGTCGCCGAACGAGCAGGTCACCACGACCCAGCCGCCCAGCACGGACACGCGGCCGGCGTCGAAGCAGAGGCGCTGCATGAGCTCAAGCAGGGCGCCACGGTCAGCGATCATCCTGTGCTGGTGATTTCTCCTTTGACCTTTGGGGTGTGTGTGTCCGGCGGGGCTTCAGAGGGTTTGTACTTGGGGGATTATATAGGGGCGGAACATCGCACGACGCATGGCGGCTGGAGGAGGATCGCTGGCCGTCCGATCTCTCGCATCCGCTGCCGCCCGTATCCCTTGCCGTTGGTCCACCCACCGGCGACGTGCCCGGGTTGGTGAGTTCTCTCCCTGCCTATAAAACGCTCCTCCCCCAACCCCTCTTATACTTGTTTGCGTGTTCGCTCCCCATTTTCAGTTCAGATCGTCGACAAGGTCAAGGACCTCTCTCTCCCAGGGTTTGCCTTCTTCGCTCCCCATTTTCAGTTCAGTTCTGCAGGATTATCGACCTCAGAGTTTCTTCTACTGTACTTGTTTGCGTTGTTGTACATCTGATGCACCGTGAATTTCCTGTACGTACCTGCTGTTTGAGACCTCAGTTTCTCCTTCTACTTGTTTGCGTTGTTGTACATCTGATGCACCGTGAATTCCTTGCACCTGTTGTACATCTTTGTTGTGTAGTTTGCAATTTTGCATTACATCTGCTAGATGCATCTTGCAGTACTAGCTAGCACCGAGTTCTCTGCACCCCTCGCCCGTCCCTTCGGGACACATCCGATAAAGAACTCTCCTCCCAATCCCATGCCGCGCGCGCTCTCTGTCGACAAGGTCTAGGACTTCGGCATGCATGACCATCCAGACCGGACCTGGTGCTCCCTCCGCATGACCATCGAGACTCATCGAGACCCTCGCCGCCCTCGTGCCACCATCATCAGCGACGGGCTCAAGACACCGCGCGCGCGGGGTCAAGAGGCTCTACCAGATGCAGCAGTCCGGCGCGCTCCTCTTCCCCGCCACGATCAATGTCGATGACTTCGTCACCAACACCAAGGTATACCCCTTCTTCGCTACCCATTTTCAGTTCAGATACAGCTAGATTGTTGACCTCAGTTTCTTCTAATTGTTTACGTTGTACATCTGATGCACCGTGAATTTCCTGTACCTGCTGTTTTAGACGCGGCATGCGCAATCTTGTAGTATACTTTTTATTACACCTGCAAGATGCACTCACCTTCAAGTACTAGTACTAGTTTCTAGATCTCGGATTCATATTCTGGTCCTTGATCGACGATTTCTAGCTAGCGTTCGTGTATATACGGCAAGCGCACGAATTCATATTCATATTCTGATGAACGATCGACGATTTCTAGCGCGCGTTCGTGTATGACACAGCAAGCACATGATTGACTAATGACTAGCTCACCTAACAGCCGTTGCAACTGTTCAGGAAAAAACTATTGCCTAAATGGTCAACACTATACATTGGATCTGAAAAAAAATACAACATGCCGGCCATCGTTTTGATCGTACACGCAATTGATCTCTTCATTTGTTCTCCTTCCTCATCTACAAAATGCTGATTGTTTTTTTGTTTCGCCATTGAAGACGAATATGAGGATGCCTTGCAAAGAAGAGCTCTAGGCTCAGATTGGCTTGAACATGAACCTAGGTACTTGTTGATCATCTATTATTTTTTTCATCTTCAATCATTTGCACATGCTGATGCTGTCCTATTAGCCGTAGAGGATGAAAATGAGGCTGCCTTGCAAGAAGAACACCTTGACCGTCACCATTTTGGCTTGAACATGAACCCAGGTACTCGCTGATCCTCTATTACTTTTTTTCTCTTCAATCATGCTGATGCTGTTCTTTTCGCCGTAGAAGACGAAAATGAGGCTGCCTTGTAAGAAGAACACCAGGATGGTCACCATTTTGGCTTGAACATGAATCCAGGTACTCGCTGATCCTCTATTACTTTTTTTCCTCTTCAATCATGTTGATGCTGTCCTTTCCACCGTAGAAGACGAAAATGAGGCTACCTTGCAAGAAGAACACCGGGATGGTCACCATTTTGGCTTGAACACGAACCCAGGTACTCGTTGATCCTCTATTACCTTTTTCCTCTTCAATCATCCTGATGCTGTCCTTTTTGCCATAGAAGACGAAAATGAGGCTGCCTTGCAAGAAGAACACCAGGATGGTCACCATTTTAGCTTGAACATGAACCCAGGTACTTGTTGATCCTCTATTACTTTTTTCGTCTTCAATCATGCTGATGCTATCCTTTTTGCCATAGAAGACGAAAATGAGGCTGCCTTGCAAGAAGAACACCAGGATGATCACCATTTTTGCTTGAACATGAACCCAAGTACTCGTTGATCCTCTATTACCTTTTTCCTCTTCAATCATGCTGATGCTGTCCTTTACGCCATAGAAGACGAGAATGAGGCTGACATGCAAGAAGAACACTATGATGGTCACCATTTTGACTTGAACATGAACACCCAGGTACTCGCAGATCGTCCATTCATGTTTTTTCTCCTTGATCATTTGCAAATGCTGAAGGTGTCATTGTCACTGTAGAAAATGAAAATGAGGCCGATGTTGTCCAAAAATCACATTCTAGACAGCTTAATTAACATCACTTCTCACACCAGGAGTACGAAAATGTTTGAGGGAAAAGATGAAGATAAGCCTCCATTGCATGAAGATGAAGGGCATGCTGGCCATCGTTTTGATCCCAACGTCAACCCTGGTATGCGCAATTGATCTCTTCATTTGTTCTCCTTCCTCATCTACAAAATGCTGATTGTTCTTTTTTTTCGCCATTGAAGCCGAATATGAGGCTGCCTTGCAAAGAAGAACTCTAGGCTCATATTGACTTGAACATGAACCCAGGTATTCACTGATCATCTATTATTATTTTTCCTCTTCAATCATTTGCACATGCTGATGCTGCCCTTTTCGCCGTAGAAGACGAAAATGAGGCTGCCTTGCAAGAAGAACACCAGGATGGTCACCATTTTGACTTAAACATGAACTCATGTACTCGCGATCGTCTACTCATTTTTTCTCCTTGATCATTTGCAAATGCTGAAGGTGTCATTGCACTGTAGAAATTAAAATGAGGCCAATGTTGTCCAGAAATCACATTCTAGCCGGTTTAATGAACATCACTTCTCATGGCAGGAGTACGAAAATGCTTGAGGGAGAATATGAAGATCATCCTCCATTGCATGAAGATGAAGAGCAGGCTGGCCATCATTTTGATCTCAACGTCAACCCTGGTACACACAATTGATCTGTTCATTTGTTCTCCTTCCTCATCTACAAAATGCTGATTGTTTTTTTCTCCATTGAAGATGAATATGAGGCTGCCTTGCAAGAAGAACTCCAGGCTCATATTGACTTGAACATGAACCTAGGTACTCGCTGATATCTATTATTATTTTTCATCTTCAATCATTTGCACATGTTGATGCTATCCTTTTCGCCGTAGAAGATGAAAATGAGCCTGCCTTGCAAGAATAACACCAAGATGGTCACCATTCTATTCATTTTTTTCTCCTTGATCATTTGCAAATTCTGAAGGTGTCATCTTTTTTGAGCCTCAACGGCAGGAGCTCTGCTTTTCATTGAAAGAAGGGGGAATATCTGTACAGGCCAATAAAACTGGCGGAAAACCAAGACACAAAATAAACTAAAACTGAAAGCTCTCTGAACTATACAACACAAGCTACAGATAAAGAAAAACAAGAATCCTCGCTCAAAAAACTCTAGGTCATAGACCCCAGGCCAAACATACCGCAGCAACGTCTTCGTTTATGAGGTGAACAAGCCCGACCTCATTGATACGTTTGTTCTCGAAAATTCTTCTGCCTCTCTCCTTCCAAAGATGCCACACGACATAGCAGGCAAGCATCATCGCTGTTTTCCGAGCTTGCTTCGGAACACATTTTTGGGTCTTGACCCACCAGGATTTCAGGGAGGTGGCAGTCTGAGCGACGCTCGCAATGTCGGCATTTGAACTAGCGACGAGGGACCATACCTGCTTAGCGTATGGACACAGCAAGGCAATGTGGGCTGCAGTTTCAGGAGCTTGATCGCACATGCAACAGGTGACAGAGCAAGGCCACCATTGGTGTCATTCTCACTATAGAAAGTGAAAATGAGGCTGATGTTGTCCAGAAATCACATTCTAGCCAGCTTAATTAACATCACTTCTCACAACAGGAGTACAAAAATGCTTGAGGGAAAAGATGGAGATCAGCCTCCATTGCATGAAGATGAAGATCAGGCTGGCCATCATTTTGATCTCAACGTCAACCCTGGTACACGTAATTGATCTGTTCATTTGTTCTCCTTCATCTACAAAACGCTAATTGTATTTTTTCGCCATTGAAGATGAATATGAGGCTGCCTTGCAAGAACTCTAGGCTCATATTGACTTGAACATGAACCTAGGTACTCGCTGATCATCTATTATTTTTCCCTCTTCAGTCATTTGCACATGCTGTCTTTTTGCCTTAGAAGACGAAAATGAGGCTGCCTTGCAAGAAGAACACCATGATGGTCACCATTTTGACTTGAACATGAATCCAGGTACTCACACATCGTCTATTCATTTTTTTCTCCTTGATCATTTGCAAATGCTGAAGGTGTCATTGTCATTGTAGAAACTGAAAATGAGGCCGATGTCCACGGAGAAGATAACCTGCATGAATCATATGAATCGGGTTAGAAATAGTTTCATTCGACATATTTGAATGTCTCATTACAATCTTATTTAGTTACGCACATAGCCTCATCTTCTACGCGACTGGCGGATTATCAGTCGCAGGCCAGGAGTTGTGACTGGTAGGCCAATTTGACACGCGAACGGTAGGCTTTTTCCTAATATTGGTGCCAAGATGTCACAAAAGCTTCCTCACCAGCGCCATGTGTGCAGGCAGGGACGGCAAATGTGAGGGCACCGGGTATTCCACCGAACGCTCGTCCAGTTGGGGTTGCCGTTTAATATGCGAGGCCGCAGGTGTCAAACCCTGCATTCTGTGAACTTTCTTCCACAAAGCTTCCGTTGCAATCTCTTTTCCGAGGCCTTCTCCGAAGATCTCAATCCGGACTTTCTCGTGAAATGGGTGTATTGCCCCATGATGCGTGAAAATACTGATATATGCTATGTGTTCTCTTGGTGCTTAAAAGAGGCAAGGAGTTGATTATATCTTGCTTGTTTGTGCCTGACATGAGCACATATGGTGTTATAACTTTTCTATATCTTTCCTATGTGTTTAGTGGAAGTTAGGTACTTAGATTGCCATTGGAAATAGGCGCCAAGGTAACTGGACAGAGAAATCAAGTTTGTTGCTTTAAGATCTTCAATTTATATGATCTTAACTCTTAAGGGGTGACTTGAGGGGTTTAAATTTAGCGATTGTGCATTGCAGGTGCCAAGTGTGATAATGTCAATGGGGTGGTTTAATCAACCAAGTATCAACGAACGTACCATTGTACTATTGAGACCTAGGTTTTACGTAATGTGTTTATTATTGAGCCCATCTGGCTAGTATATAGAGAGGTATAAGGATCAATTTGGAGTATAAGATCAGAATCAAATCCTTTCTCTACCTAACCTTCCCACAACCAAAATATACTGTAGCACCACCCGCACTGCCAGTCGTAGCGGTAACATCGTGAACAACATGAGCGTTGTTGAAAGTATCAATGGGGTAGTTTAATTGTTTTGCGGGAATTATTGGTGCCACTGGTATAGCAAAGCATACATCGATGGGTTTCTTGGGCAAGTTAGAGCATCTCCATCGGCGTCCCCCAAAGCGTCCCCCAAAGGGATTTGGGGTGCGCTAGACAAAAAATCGTTCCCAGACGCGTGCCCCAAAGACCCTTTCCGTCCGGCACGGCCCAATACGGTGTTCTGTGCGCAGCAGCAAGTGCTGGCCGCATGTATCGCGGCCAGCAACGCGAGCCCATGAAGTACGTCGGGGACATCGTACATTCCGGGAGTGCGGTCCCCGTAGACATTTGCCTTTTACAACGATGGCCCTTATGTCACTCCCGGATGCCTGACGCTAAACTTGTCTCCGCGGTACGAGGATACGCTGCCGCATGGCGGCTTCAACCCCAACGCCGTGTTCTACTCCCCGGTGTACTACCAAGTGCCCCAGCGCGAGACAGGCCCCGGTGCGAACGACGCCCTGTTCAATGGATGCAGGGGCCCGCTCGAATTCGCGGGCGTCGGTGGTGATGAAAAGGAGGAGGGGGTGGAGAACGATGACGATGACGAAGAGGGCGGCGACGAAGAGGACGACGAGGACGCGGGTGCCGTGGAGGATGAAGATGATCTCGTGGAGGTTGACGCGGCCGACGTGAGGAAGAAGAGGAAGAAGAAGGCCTTGGGCACACGAGGCCCCAAGTGGACGGTTCTGGAGGAGCAATGTCTCTGCGAGTCGTAGTCGACGGTGAGCCATGACTCCATCATCGATGCCAACCAAAAGTACGAGAAGTATTGGGCGAGGATGGTGGAGTTCGATGAGCGCAAGCTAATCAACAACGATTACCGCAAAGTGACAATGAAGAGGAGCCAAAAGTCAATGTCGATGCGATGGGCTATCATCCAGGCGTCGGTGAACATGGTCCATGGGTACCATAACGAGGCTGAGACCAGAGGAGAAAGCGGTAGCGACATCAGCGGCGTGGCACGCCTCTTTCTACGATAATTTTAGCGCCTAGTTTTTGTTCGACGATCTGATTGCGCTTCCTTTGGTTAGTTCGACAAGGCCATGACAATGTACCGGAAGCACTCGGAAGGGAATAAGTCTTTCATGCTGATGCATTGCTATAGCAAGCTCAAAACGAACGAGAAATGGCGGTTCACGCACCATTCGTTGTCGAAGGGGAAAGACGCTATTGATCTAGATGCGCCGCTCGCAACATCGGTAGGGCGCCCTATCGGCAACAAGGCTGCCAAAGCTGCCTTGGCCGATGCAGCGACGACCGAGAAGACACAGGGGTCGTTCACACAGTGCCTCGCCGAGGTCTACTCGATCTTGCTCTGCCGCGACAAAAAGGCCGACGAAAGGTGGCGGCACTGCTCAAGAGGCAAGAGGAGAAGATGGAGCTCAAGAAACACAAGGAGGACATATCCCTGCTGACAGCGTCGACAGCTGGAATGTCCCAACGGACGCGGGTGGCGCACAACTTCTTCAAAGGCCAGATCCTCGATGACATCGAAGCCAAAATGACGGCGACCGAGGCAACGACAGCAACCCCACCCTCGGAGCAAGAGCCGGCACCAGCAGACGCGTCCGCGACAGCGTCTGCTAGTACACCCGCGTCGGCCTCTGCCTCGACATCAGCAGCATCGGCCTCTGCCTCGGCGTCGGCGACGAAGCAGGCACACCGGGCAGATCACGATGAGGTCGTCGTGATTGATGGGCCTACGTCGACTCAAGATGCAGCGCCGGCGTCGCCGTCACCCAACCCCTTCTTCTAATTTACGTCGGTCTGTAATATGATCGTGTGCCTAGTACTTTGATCGCGGCTACTCTGATCGTCACGACTTCGGCGGGAACGATCTCTTTTAAATGTAAACTATTTGAATTATTTTTTGGGGGCGATATTTGGGGGCGGCTAGAGATGCTCTTATATTGTCTGTGCTGTTGGTTGACTTACCAAAGCTTCACAGGAATGGGTTGGGAAAACCTCTCAACTTCATATAATCAAGGTTGATTAGTCCTACGCAGGAAATCCTTCAGAAAAAATCCAGGTCAAGAAACAAAAACTTAAGGTTACGGAATATATTTAGCAGCCCACTTATGGAGCTCTATCTGTTTGCAAGATTGTCGTATGTCTCATCATATTTATAGCTACATGGCAATGCAAAGACTTGAACCATTAGCAACCTGACAACATGTGGTAAATATGTGAATTGATACGATTCTTGAGAGCTCACCTCCTTAAGATTGTTTCCTACCAGTAGTTCAACTAAACCTTGTGTATCTGAATCCGACTCCGGCCACGACTCAAAGAGCCCAAGACGCGTGCGCGCGAGAACCAGACATGCCCAGACCGACTCGGCCTCGGTGAGCCGGCCATGTCTTTTTAAGCAGCCGACGCCGCGACGCAGCCTGCCAAACTCGTTCAGCGATCGATCGACTCCGATTTCCACAGCAAGTACCTCCTTCCTGCTAGTCTGATCGGGCAGCATGACGCCGCCGTTCTCTGCTCCGGGCGCCGCCGCGAAGCCTCCCGCAGAAACGCCACGCGTGCAAGGCGTCGCCGGCGTGCCGCGGCCGACGATGGTATCCAATGGCAACCTCGGCACTCCCGTTGTGAGGGGGACTCCACGCGTGCATGCGCCGCCCACGGCGAGGATCCCGCCCGGCGCTCCGATGAATGCTACCCGTGCCACCGGTGCCGCATTCCCGGCCGCGAGGGCTAACTTCGGTGGTGGTGCTCAGATGACAGCAGCTCCCTCGCCAGCGCCACGTATGAACGCCGGGCCGCCGACGGTGAGGGCGCCGGGCATTCCGCCGAACGCTCATGCAGTTGGCACCGCCGTTCAGTACGCGAACCCCGCCGCGCTTTCCCTTGGCAAGCGAGCACCGACGGCGATGGGGCCGGCGCCCGTCCCGGCAGCGAAGCGTCACGCTCCGATGCGAGGGCCACAGGGTGCGGCACCAATGGGCGGCGCTGCACCTCCTATGCCGCCACCGCTACCCAAGTTGACTTACGTCGGGGTGTACCGCGACCCGAGCAAGGGGTGGATGGCCCGCGCCATGGACCTGAAGCGGCGCGCCGCGCGCTCCATCGGGCCCTTCGACGACCCGCACCAGGCCGCGCTCGCGCACGACCGCGCCGCCCTCGCGTGCGCCGGCCGCGGCATCATTACCGCCAAGCAGCTCAACTTCCCGACGGCGTTCTACCGGGTCGAGACCGCGTTCCTGCAGCGGTGGGAGGGCGACGTGTGCGACGCCATCGAGACGGGCGAGTACGAGAAGATCTACGCAAAGTTCTTGACCGCCGGGTACAGGGCCGCGATGAACATAAAGGAGGGAGACGAGGGCGGCGAGCAGAACACGGACGAGCTGATCGCCGGCTGCGTCGGCGACGGTGGGTTCTTCTGGGACGACATTGAAAACTTCTTCATTTATCGGGCGGGAGAGATCGGGGAAGAGGCCCTGGGGGATGAGGCATGGGAGAAGGACGGACATGGACGCGGCCGCGAGCTGCTGCAGAACAGGTTCGTGGAGATGCACCGGAACAAGTCCCTCTGCGCCGTGTGGCGACGCAAGAACCACATGGAGAAGATGAAGACGATGATGGTGCAGAATCAGCAGCGGCAACAACAGGTTCAGATTCAGATGCAGCAGCCACAACAGATTCAGATGCAGCAGCAACAGGTTCATTTGCAGCAGCAGCAACAGCAGATTCAGCAACAACAGATTCAGATGCAGCAGCGGCGGCAGCAACAGCAATTTCAGCAACACCAGATGATGATTCAGAAGCAGCATCAGCAACAACTGATGATGGCTCAACAGCAAGAGCAGCAGTGCTTGGATCACGATGCCATCTGCAGCCTCGATTCTGGAGAAATCGTCAACAGCCAGACTGAATAAAATGGGGGGAAAATAGAGCCCTTGTTTCACTGCTTGAGGCATTTGCTAGCAGTGTGGCATGGTTGCGACTTCTGTAGTTTAAAGCTAGTAACACAAGAAAGGCTTCAATCCATTTCCTCCAGATGTAACTTGTATTAATTTGTTAAGTGAGACATACTCCCTCCGTCCTCAAATAAGTGTACATCTAGCCTCTAAACTTTGTCCACAAAAGAGGGTACTTCTATCTTCCCAATGCAATTTAATTGCTTCTCTCTCATCGCACGGAAATCAAACCCAATAATATTGAGCACATATTCTTCTTGTTTTTTACATGCACTTAGCTCATTGGAGGTGAAAGAATTAAAGAGGAGAGATGCATGTTTCCAATGTACTTTTCACTCCACCTCATAATTTATCTTGAAAACCCCGCAGGTACACTTATTTGTGGACGGAGGGAGTAGGTTGGAACTTAAAAGCAATGTTTGCTTGAATGTTCTATGTACATTGCACTCAGACTCTGTCCCCCATTTCCAATAAGCTAGCTGAACCTCTTACGTAGCAGTTTTCACCGTTTCCTAACACTAAGTAAGGCTAAGACTGCTCATAGTGGGAGTAACATAGCTAGTAACATCACACACCCCAAAGCATTTTGGTGACATGGCATGGTATTTAATGAAGAAAGAGAGTGAGGTGGTAACTAGCTATGTTACTATAACATCACACTTCTCAAGACAAGATGAGTCTACAATCTAATAAATATAGCATGCATGATACCACATATAAGTAACTATCCACTATGGAGTAGTAACATAGGGTAGTAACATGCACCATGTTACTACTATATGTTACTCCCCACTATGACTAGTCTAAGTAACACACGCACAAAGACGAACTTTTTTAAATTAAAGAAACAAAGAGACTATGTCAACTGATCAGCTAGCTCCTGACGGACCTGGCCTCCTCCGTCACAGCAGCTCGCACCTGCGCGATCGACGGGCGGTGCGCCGGTGCCCCAGCTGCGACGGCACAAACTCAACGGCGATGCTCGTGACATAACGGTCTCCTAGCCTACCTCTAGAAGTCCCACCATCGCAGGCCTCTATTGCTAAAAATCACATTTGTGATTCCATAAACATAACATATATGAACCCATTTTTTACCACTAAAAGATGCTACATTACACACAAAATGAAAATAAAAACTTTCTTCGGTTAGAAAATAAGTACTCGCAACTAATCAGTTAACTCGTGGTGCGGAATAAGTCGAGCAACTTATGATCACTACCATTGCTCGCGATGGACCTCGCTGCCTTCTCCGCCACAGCAGCCCGCACTTGCGCCATCGTGGGTCGGAGCCCTGGCTGCGACGCCACACACTCAAGGGCGATTCCCGCGATATCGCTGGCCTCTATAGTGTCATAACAGTCTCCTAGCCTACTGTCCACGAGCCCCGCCACCCCGGTTGCTCTCACACGTGGCAGTACCCGCGCCGTCAGGTACTCGCCGCCGCCCACTGACGTGCCGGCGGCCGGCGAGCCGGTGATAACCTCGAGGAGCAGCACGCCGAAGCTGTACACGTCAGACTTCTTGGACACGATGCCGGTGCGGAGGAAGAAGGGGTCAGCGTACCCCGGGGAGCCCACAGCAGCGGCGGCGCCGCGTCTAGCGGGCGCGACGGCTGCAGAGAAAGTGGCCTCGCAGGCGGAGCCTAGGTCGCAGAGCCGCGCTCCGCCCACGTCGTCAAGGAGCACGTTGGAGGCTGACAGGTCGCCGTGCACGATGGCCGTGGCGGTGCCATGGAGGTGCTCCAACGCGACGGCGATGTCGTGGACGACGCGCATCCTGTGGCACCAGGTGAGTGGTGGGGTGGCGCCGTGGAGGCGGTCGGCGAGGGTGCCGCCCGACATGTACTCCAGCACGAGTGCGCCTCCCTCCTCTGCAAGAAGTGAAATTCTCTCAAATATGTACTGTTTTTAATTGATTAAAATCTTTTTGGAAAGAAATGTTAAGCATTTGGAGTAAAATAAAGACGAGAAACCGTATCTTTTAAAGGACGCGAGACACTTCAAATCAAGAGTACGAGTAGTAGTATGCACATGGTAATTTAGCATTCTAAATGACGATTAGTGAGCTAAAAGCCTTTTTCAAGCATATCGTTGTCTCACTGAAAAAGCGGGTGAAAAGAAATCCGGTGAGGTGGCGTAGTTGTTCTCGATTGTTTAGGTAGGCTGTAATGTCACCACTCCTCAACAAAAGTCACTTAGAATTAGTTTCTGCAGACCTGCCACTAAACAAAGTATTGCACATCAACCATAATTTATCATACTGTAGTACTATTAGTACTGTACATTCTTTATGGAAAATGAAGTGATATTTTTATTAGTCGTACTCCTAAGAGAATTAATCAACAAGAAAGGGGCTAATAAGTGTGATTTGGTGGACACGCGTCTATGCAGACCCATTTTTACAAAATTCAAAAAAAATGCTATTGCAAACTTTCAGAAAAATCGAAATAATTCAGCGTATGTACATATTACATGGCTACTTACTCGTGAAAATTTTCAAGGCAAAATACAAGTGCATATGGCCTATGAAAAAGATAAAATGGAAATTTCTATTTCTTTAAACAGCTAACTCCAATCATTATAAAATGGAAAAAGACAATATGTACTGCCTCGGATATCGCAAGTTTATCTAAATTTAGATGTAACTATATATTTTTTAATTTATTTATATATACAGCTAAATTTAAACAATCACCAGCATCTTTTATAGACAGAGCGAGTAAATGCCAAAAAATGGTTTTTAAAAAATTGGAGATAGTACTATCATTTTTCTTCTGCGGGTCCCTGTACACTAACAACTTTTGCGGTCCGAAAAGGTTAAAAAATGAAGAGAGAGAGAAAGAACACGTTCTGCCGCCACAGCGTAGGCGTAGAGTCAAAGCTTCAGACAGCAGTACAGTATAAACAATTTTTTTCTTCTATAATACAGCTGTAAACTTATTTCTCGGTTAGTTTAGTTACCGTGGTCGTCGGAGTAAGCGAGTAGCGCGACGAGCCGCGGGTGGCGGCCGACGCGGCGGAGCAGGTCGAGCTCGCGCCGGAACGCCGCGAGCCGGCGCTCCCCGCCGCCGCACCAGCGGTGCACCTTGACGGCCGCCGCCGACCCGCGGACGCGCTGCCCGGCGAGGTAGACGGCGTTGCCGGAGCCGCCGCGGGCCACCACGGCGGCCTCGTCGAAGCCGCCCGTGAGGGCCTCCACCTCCCGCCACGCCAGTCTCCGCGGCTCCGTGTCTGCCGGCTTCTCATGCAGTGCCTTCGTCGGCGGCAGCAAGGCCAACCCGTGCTGCGGCGGCGATGCTCGTGCGGTCTCGGGGTCGACGGCGGCGTAGGGGGTGCGGGTGGTGGCGGAGGGGCGGATGGCGGCGAGGCAGAGGCGGATGAGGAGGAGCGAGATGGCGGCGGAGGAGAGCAGGAGGAGGACGAAGAAGAGCGTGGCCAGCGCCATGGCAACGTCCATGCCGCGCGCCGCCGGAGCTGAGCTTAGCTTGGCTCGGTTGCTTGGAGTGTGGGGGGAGATTAATGGAAGGGACAGAAAGGGCAGGGTGTCGTGTTGGTGACGCGAATATATACCAACAACTTTTTCCCGTAGTTTAGTGGCGGCAGTTAAGCAGGCAAAAGTTTGACAGCTTTTTATTTTCTTTCGATTAATTTTTGCCGTTAGTTTTTTTTTTCTCTCCATATTTTCAACCTGAGCGCCATGTATTCTCCCGCTTTGGCCCCATTATATAAATATTGCAACCGCACCATACAATTACCCCTTAAAAACATGATAGAACAGCTGGATAGCAGCACAATGTAGCCTAAAATCTGGAAAAGAAAGAAAAGAAAACAATGCCAACAACAACAGCAGATTGACGAGGCGAATAGGACCCGCAACCGTTGCGTACTCTATATTTGCCCCACCACGCTCCTAGCACTCAGAACCGACGCGTACGAAAGAAACACCTTCAAGAATGAATGCGACGACGATGGTGACGTTTTTGCCTAGACTGGTCTTAGGATTTCCCTCGGTACTCGAATGGGAGTGGAGAAGGTGTACACCGAACGCCCTTGAGGAAGGACAGAAGGCACCCACAGGCGTCACTGCGTCGATGCCAGACGAGCCGACAGTGGTTTCTCTCAACCCCCACAAAAACCACTACCCGACCGCTTCGAAGCACTCCACCCAACTTGCCGCCCACCATCGTGCGCCATCACGGTCTTGTCACTACCCTTGTTGTCACCCCGCGGTCACCGGTCACCGGCACGAGGCCTAAATGGATGAATGGGAGAGCACAACAATAATCGGCCGTTTCTGGAAAGTTTCTCTTTCATGGTATTGGTATCGTTTAATCGATTTCCTTGGAACGGCAGCGCCACAATTGCCTAGGGCCAAGCCTCAATCAGGCCCGTAAAGCCCTCGCTGCAGGCTGGATTTCTCGAGAGTTTGATTTGTTGATGAGAGTGGGATTTGATTGGAATCTGAACTGTTGATTCATTCATAGTACTATATGATTTTTGATAATGTACGCCCGATGTGATTAAGTTTTGGGAGTGTGCGTGCCAAACTAAATTAATCATGTGCACGTACTGTACGTACGTCACGTACACGGCGAATTAAAGAGCCTGGACCCGCACTTGAACGGACGCCGGCCGTGAAGTTGGAGTAAACAAAATCTGTTTGAACAAAGAGGATTCCCTCGCGATTTCCAAAGGTTGAACAGTGTTTCGTGCTTGGACGGCCTTTAATAGTAATTTTTCTCTATACTTCCTCCGTACTTAGTTTACTAATTACTAGCTCTAGGTTCAAGACGAGGAAAGATGATTAACTATACTACAGTATCAGGTTATAAATCAACTGATGAATGTACTCTGGCCGGTAGCGAAAATAAAATGAGACATCGAAGATTCCAAGGTCAATGCAACAGTGGGATTCGTACTTGCTCGCCGGCGAAAAAGAAATGTTCCAAATGCCGAGGAAACTCCCAAATAATTTTGTTGTGGATAGTATAGATACCAAGAATTGTTTGTGCGCTTGAAATGATTTGTGGAAAAAAAAAAGATGCACCTCACGCCATACGTAAAAGTAGTCAAAATGTAGGGCGGTAGTAACCTTTTTATTGTGAAAATTTTGTAGACATATATTTATAGATGAAAAATATACTGTTGAAATATTGGGCTCACATATAGTGGCCCATATTAGATTTTAGATTTTCATATAAATCTTAAAGCCCACATAATAGCAGTTCATGTGAGTTTCAGTCTAAGTTGATGGCAGCTCACTAGGGAGTGGCAAAAGGTGAAAAGTTTAGTCCCACATGGAAAGTTAGGAGTAAGTTAGACCACCTTATAAGGTGGGTTGTTCCACCACTTATAAGTGAATGATAAGAGGAGTGGTACTCGCTTGTCTCAACTCGACTCGACACGCCACGACGCACGTGCCGCGCTCGTGGTGAGTGGATTGAGCCTCGAGCCGAGACTTTCCTCTCCTTTTCCAGCTCAGGAAAACGAACAGAGTCCTGGACGGACGCGTCGCAGTTAGTCGGTTTCCTAGGGTTTCCTAGCTATATAATCTCTTGCCCAGCTACCGCAGAAATACATCTGATACACGAGTTAGGGTTTGCCACCTCTCTCTGCTTGCGCCGTCATCATAGCCTACTCCATCCCGCCCACCGGCGTGCACCGGGGAACGGGAGAGCAGGTCTCCGGAACCGTTCGCCTTTGCGATCCTGTACGGGAGAGGGCGAATTAGGTTTTTGGGAAGCGCTCTGCGCGACTGTTCAAGCTCTTCATCACGGGTCGTCTTTCGTCCAAGTCGGGCGGTGCTGCCTACCATCGTCTTGAACGCCGTCTACTTCGACCCGTCATCAACAACGTTGTCATCAACATCGTTACTTCTGCATCGGCGACTACTACACTGCCGCTACCACCTCCACCAGAGCGGTACGTGCGACATATCTCGATCTGTTTAGCGATAGACGTTGTGCCATTTACCATGATACTATTCATGTTGATTAATGCATCTAGTATGTTCGAGTTTCACATGTTAGTAGTTGCTGTTGTCATACTTAATATTCTGAAATTAATCATGGAAATTGTACCTAATTATCCAACATATACGTGTAATTTTGTTTTGGAGGATTTGATAACTTTCTTCCCAAGAGTACAAACTCATTCCCGGAAGCTACTTTGCCTCTCTCAACAGCAAAAGAAGAAGGCCAACGCTAGGCGTGAGCTTGCTGTAACACGGAGAAATCAGTTGGCTTCCCCCATCAGATCGTTTTTAAGTGGTAAGAATCAACAACCTCTGGTGGATGCACCATCAAACTGCCACAATTAACATTTGTTCATTGGTATGTAACATCAATAACAACATTTATCATTCCTCTCGTAGAAAATTGAGATAAAAGTGTTCAGGATTTTTTTATGCCTCCACACACCCAAATTTCCAATATATGCTACACATCCGCGTTCACTATAACATGTAACAGATGCATTAAAACATGTCATAATACACATAGCATAAAAAGCAGTATATGCTATAATTGAACAATAGACAGCTACTACAACAACAAAAACACATTTGAAACATTAGAAAAACAAGCTCCTACTCAAGTTATCCACGTTGGAAAAAAAGTTGCTCAGGAGGGGCAATACTACAAGAATTGGAGGTGCTTTGTGCCATAGGGGGTTGGCCTGCGGAAATGAGGGAACTCGGATGGAAAGGGGGAGGGACACTACATGAGGGGGTGGGGGGGGGGGAGGGGGAGAGGAGGATACGCGTGGAAGGAGGAGAAGAGGAAAAGGGCGAGGGAATGATTCGACTGTTCCACACGAACATGTGAGAGCTAAACGTTTTTTCTTTGTACAATCCAAGCCGTTGATTTTTTTTCCCTGAAGTCTGTCTGTTGGGTTGAACCATTAGGGCATGTGCATTATATCTTTGCAATTCCACATGGGACAATTGCTGATACGAAGGAGAGAGAAACATAAAAAGAGGCTTGTCTTTTCTTATCTAAGAGATGATCTCTTAGTACGAAACATACACTTTTTTTTTTCATTGTACGAGATGTCTTATCTTAGTCACTAGTTTGTTTTGCCTCATGTCATAATTTAAGAAGCATGCAAACAGTAATTGATGGAGATAACACTAAGAGATAATCATTGTATAACATGTATTTTGCCTTCTTTAATTGTATGCAATTTCTAAGATAAAATTATCTTATCAAACATTGTATTATGCCTTTAAACCTGGAAGAACTTTATACACCAAACACTATATTTTCCCTTATTCTTTGTATGACAAAGCACTTAACTTTTTTTTGGAGCAGTGGTGCCCTTCATTCTGTAGCAGATTAGCCAGCTATAGGAAGAGTAGCCAGGCAAGATTTGCCACGTAACTACATAGACCAATACTGCAATTAGTTTAACACAGTAAGTAGACTGTAGTGTTCAACTGCTCATGCGTACTGTACGTACGACCGTATACAGGGGTGAACAGTTCTTGCTGTTAAAGTAGATTGAACCGCTTTCGAGTAGGAGTACTATACTACATTCGTGCAGTTATACGTCTCGATATTTCTCGACTATGTACCTAACTATGTAGTCGATGCATCGACATACAGACGAACAGACAAGTGAACTAGGGGGCATAATTAATCAGTAGACCAAACGTAGTTGCGCAACAGTTAAGTCCTACCCAACAATGTATACGTAGCTTGTCAAGTGTCAAGTTTACCTTTAATTTGGCCGTGTCAATGAGGCAACCTGCCACAGCTCAAAGTAACAACAATTAAAAACCCCAAGAAATAGTTCCCTAGTACTGAAAGACTTCTTATCTTACAATAACAATTTGGTATGCAGTAGGAGCTAAAAGATTTCATTGCTACATCATCACGTTTTCGTCCTAAAATATTTTTGCATTGCTAGACGACGTAAAGGATTAGGTATTTAGGTGTCGCTGGAATTTTGTGTGGACATGTCAGGCTTTCTAGCTAGCTTTTCATGTGTTCATATGCGCAAAGCTAAGCTGCCTGCATGCAGATCGATCGATCGAGTTTGGCCACATGCATGCAGATGCGTGGTCGTTCATGGACTTTGTTGCTTGGTGAGCCATCGCTTTCTTGGTTTCATACCGCACAAGTCATCCACAAGCTGCACCTTTGTTTGGAGCTCGAGACCAATGCAAGACAGCAAGAGTGTGGGGGCCAAAAGTACATAGTAGGAGTAGTACTAATTAGTTTGTGATTGACTCGTTCTGTCTCAAGGGCAATGGCAACCGAAAAAACATCAAACGATGAATAATTTAAGTATTGGTAGGTTCATTTTTAGAGGTATACATCATCGTGGAGCAATTTAGTAGTGTGATGTGTATATGCATGGCCGGCGCACTGCACCTTTCGAAGGGGATTGTTCATCTATCTAGCTCGAATTATAAAGGAAAACGTTGGCTTTCACCTGGTGCAGCCATCCTCCGTTTCTTTCGTTGGACACGTGTCCCCGTGGGGCCTGTATAACCTTATCTTCTTCCCTTTTTTTTTCCTTCTCTTCCATTTCCATGGACCTCCCCCTCCTCCCCTCCTGGCTCCACCCACCTCCGCGCCCCGCAAAATCCTCTGGTGCATCGCGCTGCCCCGCTACGCCACCACCGAGCCTTATGGCTAGCCCAGTGCCGCCGCCAACCCTCTCCTCCCACCCCACCTCATCATTGTTGATACCCCTGCCTCCATACCATGAGCTCGCCCTGCCGCCACCCTCGAGCACGTCCGACGAGGCAGCTCTCTCTCCAACCTACGATGAGGATGGGTGCTTCGTGCGTATCCGAAGTAATGGAATTTACCGTGGTCATTTTCTTGGTGATGGTGCGGCAACCATCAGTGGTGATGAGAAGCTCCATCAGGTTCTCGTTGGCGGGCGCGCAGGTGGGCTACACCAGGAACACGTCGCAGCCCCGCACACTCTCCTGCAGCAGCTGCACGTAGCCATCTCGTCGTCACACGCCCAATTGCTGAGGTGCGACTATGGGAGATGACGGTGATGCTACCGTCGCCATCCAGAGATGCTACCGTCGCCAGCTAAAGATGGTACCGTCGCCAGCCAAAGATGCTACCATTGGCGGGCTTCATCGCTACTATGGGTTTACGACAATGCTACAAATGGCGGGTGGCATTGCTAACAACGGCGCGAGCTATTGCTACCATGGGTGTACGACGTTGCTGCCAACGGCTGGCGACTTCACTATCATGGGTGTACGGTGTTGCTACCGATGGTGGGCGACGTTGCTTTCATGGGTTGGGGATTCACACCACGAGAACAATTTTCTGCTACAACCGTTTTGTGGATCAGCAGCATAGGAAGATATTTTTGGTACAAACCGATATGAGGGGCGAAAGGGGATTGAGATTTGGGAGAGAAGAGAGAGATTAGGCTGGAGAAAGGATATGATAGGGTTTGTGTGGTGCGGTGCGTGACCGGCTGGATTGAGTCGGTTATTTTATTTAGCCTTCTCCATAAAGGTATTATTAGAGACAGGTGGTTTCATGAACTGCCTCCAGATTTTTATAGTTGGATGCGGAGTTTTAGCCGTCTCAAGGCTTTTTTCAGAGTTGTATTTTTTTGAGTTAACGGGCTCCAGGGCCATCTCTAATAATAGGTTTTGTACTAGTGATGCACATATAGTATGAATTGTAAAGTGAATATTATATGCATGTCGATTGTACAACTACTTATCCCGTTGAACGATTTTGAAGAAACAAGCACCACCAGGAAGAAAGTGTGAAATAAGGCATTCCAGTATAGAACTAGTGGACACTTCATATGCTAGGACTTGAGAACGAAATACAAAATGACACTTTATACACTTTAAAATATCTATTCGGTGACACATAAACTTCATAGTATTGAACACCATACAACTCTTCCAAATTATTTGCGGACTTGTATGGTCTAAAAGCATTCTACCACGTTCTATAGATACTTAGTGATATAGTAGAAGATGATACATATACACACATATTCTAAAACATTAAGGCCGGGTCATGGACATGATCGATATTTTGGCTCGGAGTGTGTCCCCAAAGGGGGACATAAATTAGTGATGTGATTAGTTTACTCATATTTATGGTTAACACACTACAAGAAAAGAAACACCCAAAACAAAACAATACAAATGGCTTTTGTAACAAAAGATGATCTGATCTTAGCATTATAAGTGGGTTTGTAATGATAAATATGATAACTTTATGAATAATATGGACTTTCATATACGTGAGCACTTCGAGTTGTTAATACTGTAATTTAATTTATGCCAAAGGGTACTCACGCATTAACGGCCTTAAGTTATGGCAAGCTAAAAAGGTTCAATATAAATAGATAGATGAGTAATAAGGGGATTTGTGGTAGGGTATTACTGTTATTGAATAATATGTTGGTAGTTACGAGGGCATTGTGAGGGTCCACGGAATTTAACTCAAGTTAACAAATGTTGTGAGTGATTGGTATGATGAATACACAGAACCTTGCAATTTATAAATTAGAGTCAATTTCAGTAACTCTCTGTACATTTGTAATACCTTAGAGGATCCTGCACATAATGGGCACCACACATTTATCCAACCATGATATCATGACACCACTACACACTTTAGAGTTTTCAAAATACAATGTTATTACATAACTTTGTTAATACATACTAGCCAACCGGCCAAAGGTGTACAGGGTAGCTGGAGCAAAGGCGGCGAGCCACACCCACTATGTAACCAACCGTATGAAACCTCAAACTCAACGACCATGAGTTAAATCAATACTCACCCAACCAGGGGTCAAAAGCACATACAACCAAAATAGCAACAGAGTATAAGGGTACTCACAAGCCTTATCCACTAAAGTTATTCAGAACTGCAAGGTGCAGAGCCAAGTTTTAGTTCATTAGCTTAAGCACAAAGTAAAAAGTGAATCATTAACTTATTACCAATACTCAATAGCATTATACGCAAAATAGCAAGTTCCAACTTACACCACGTGAGGCAAATCATCATAACCAGTAGGCTAGTCAGTTCACACATCACATTTCTCATTTATAGCAGCTCGAGATAATGAATTCAGACGAATACTCTGCGTCGCTCCCCGCGGGCGACGGGAGGGCGACTAACCCTAGCGCCTGAGCTCCTCTCCGCCCCTCCCCACCGCCGTCGCCGTCAGTGCAGGCCACCGGGCAAAACCCGCGCGGTGCCGGCGGCGGCGGAGCTTCCCTTCCCCGCGCGCGTGTAGGGAGACGCGGGGTCTCCTCAGCAGGCGGCGGTGCTCCCAGGTCGGTGGGCTTCCGGCGGCGGCGCCTCCTTCCAGGCGGCGCGATGGCGGGTGGCGACGAGGCGGTGGCGTGGCCCTTGGTCGTGGGACGGCGCAGCGGCTCGGGGCAGCGCTCGCTGTTGGAGATATGCACAAGAGGCAATAATAAATGGTTATTATAATATATCTTTGTGTTTATGATAATGTTTACATACCATGCTATAATTGTATTAACCGAAACATTGATACATGTGTGTTATGTAAACAATAAGGAGTCCCTAGTAAGCCTCTTGTATAACTAGCTTGTTGATTAATAGATGATCATAGTTTCATGATCATGAACATTGGATGTTATTAATAACAAGGTTATGTCATTATGTGAATGATGTAATGGACACACCCAATTAAGCGTAGCATAAGATCACGACATTAAGTTATTTGCTATAAGCTTTCGATACATAGTTACCTAGTCCTTTCGACCATGAGATCATGTAAATCACTTATACCGGAAGGGTACTTTGATTACATCAAACGCCACTCGCGTAAATGGGTGGTTATAAAGGTGGGATTAAGTATCCGGAAAGTATGAGTTGAGGAATATGGATCAACGAGTGGGATTTGTCCATCCCGATGACGGATAGATATACTCCGGGCCCTCTCGGTGGAATGTCGTCTAAATAGCTTGCAAGCATATGAATGGTTCATAAGAGACCACATACCATGGTACGAGTAAAGAGTACTTGTCGGGAGACGAGGTTGAACAAGGTATAGAGATACCGATGATCAAACCTCGGACAAGTAAAATATCGCGTGACAAAGGGAATCGGTATCGTATGTGAATGGTTCATTCGATCACTAAGTCATCGTTGAATATGTGGGAGCCATTATGGATCTCCGGATCCCGCTATTGGTTATTGGTCGGAGAGAAGTCTCAACCATGTCCGCATAGTTCACGAACCGTAGGGTGACACACTTAAGGTTTGATGTCGTTTAAGTAGATATGGAATATGGAATGGAGTTCGAAGTTTTGTTCGGAGTCTCGGATGGGATCCAGGACATCACGAGGAGTTCCGGAATGGTCCGGAGAATAAGATTCATATATAGGAAGTCATATTTCAAGTTTGGAAATGATCCGGTGCATTTATGGCAGGTTCTAGAAGGTTCTAGAAAAGTCCGGAAGAAAGGCACTATGGAAGGTGGAGTCCCGGAGGGACTCCACAAGCTTGGCCGGCCAAACCCTAAGGGAGGAGTCCCAGGTGGGCTCCACCGAGGTGGCCGGCCACCCTCCCTCAAGGAAAGGTGGGAATCCCACCTAGAGTGGGACTCCCATCTTGAGTAGGTTTCCCACCAAAGGTAGGTTTTGGTGTTGGGGTCTTATTCAAAGACTTGGGATACAACTCTTGGGGCTTCCACCTATATAATGAGGGGCATAGGGGAGGGGCCGGCCACACCAAGCCACTCTTGGCCGCAGCCCCCAAGTGGCCGGCGCCCAAGCCCCCTCTCCCCAAACCCTAGCTACCTCTCCTCCACATACAACTCCCGCATACGCTTAGGCGAAGCCCTGCCGGAGTTCTCCACCACCACCGCCACCACGCCGTCGTGCTGCCGGGATTCCGAGGAGGATCTACTACTTCCGCTGCCCGCTGGAACGGGGAGGAGGACGTCGTCTTCATCAACACCGAACGTGTGACCGAGTACGGAGGTGCTGCCCGATTGTGGCACCGTCAAGATCTTCTATGCGCTTTTGAAAGCGGCAAGTGATCGTCTACCGCAACAACGAGAGCCTCCTCTTGTAGGCTTTGGAAATCTTCAAGGGTTAGTCTCGTTCATCCCCTCGTTGCTACCATCTTCTAGATTGCATCTTGGCTTGGATTGCGTTCTCGCGGTAGGAAAATTTTTGTTTTCTATGCTACGAATCCCATCAGTGGTATCAGAACCGTGTCTATGCATAGATGGTTGCACGAGTAGAACACAATTGTTTTGTGGGCGTTGATGCTTTGTTGTCTTTAGTTCGAGTACTTTGCATCTTTGTGGCATGGTGGGATGAAGCGGCTCGGGCTAACTTTACATGACCGCGTTCATGAGACTTGCTCCACGTTCGACATGCAACTTGTATTGCATAAGTGGCTTTGCGGGTGTCTGTCTCTCCCACCATAGTGAAGATTCAATTTACTCTTTCTATTGACAACACTAGTATCACCGTTGTGGTTCATGTTCGTAGATAGATTGGATCTTACTCGAAAACCCTAAACCACGTAAAATATGCAAACCAAATTAGAGACGTCTAACTTGTTTTTGCAGGGTTTGGTGATGTGATATGGCCATGATGTGATGATGAATATGTATGAGATGATTGATACGTCCCCGACGTATCCATAATTCTGTCGTTCCATGCTTGTTTTATGACAATACTTACATGTTTTGCTTGCACTTTATGATGATTTCATGCATTTTCCGGAACTAACCTATTAACAAGATGCCACGGTGCCGGTTCTGTTTTCTGCTGTTTTGGTTCCAGAAAGGCTGTTCGGGCAATATTCTCGGAATTCGACGAAACGAAGACCAAACCTCCTATTTTTCCCGGAAGCATCCAGAACACCGAAGAAGAGTCGGAGAGGGGCCAGAGGGCCACCAGACCATAGGGCGGCGCGGCTCGGCTCGGGCCCGCGCCGGCCTGTGGTGGGGAGCCCTCGAGTGCCCCCTCGCGCCGCCTCTTCGCCTATAAAATCCCTTTCGACCTAAAAACACCGTAACTCTTGACGAAACTCCGAGAAAGACTCCGGGGCGCCACCACCATCGCGAAACTCCAATTCGGGGGACGAAGTCTCGTCCCGGCACCTCGCCGGGACGGGGAAGTGCCCCGGAAGCCATCTCCATCAACGCCATCGCCTCCATCATGCTCCGTGAGTAGTTCCCCCATGGACTACGGGTTCTAGCTGTAGCTAGTTGGTATTCTCTCCCCCATGTACTTCAATACAATGATCTCATGAGCTGCCTTACATGATTGAGATTCATCCGATGTAATCGGTGTTGTGTTTGTCGGGATCCGATGGATTGTTACATTATGATTGTCTATCTACAAAGTTTATGAAGTTATTGTTGCTTGCAATCTTGTTATGCTTAATGCTTGTCACTAGGGCCCGAGTGGCATGATCTTAGATTTGAGCTCTATACTTATTGCTTAGATTGTATCTACAAGTTGTATGCACATGTCACTGTCCGGAACCAAAGGCCCCGAAGTGACGAAATCGGGACAACCGGAGGGGATGGCGGTGATGTGAGGATCACATGTTTTCACCAAGTGTTAATGCTTTGCTCCGGTGCTCTATTAAAAGGAGTACCTTAATATCCAAGTAGATTCCCTTGAGGCCCGGCTGCCACCGGCTGGTAGGACAAAAGATGTTGTGCAAGTTTCTCATTGCGAGCACGTACGACTATAATTGGAAAACATGCCTACATGATTAATGATCTTGATATTCTGTCTTAATGCTATTTCAATCCTATCAATTGCCCGATCGTAATTTGTTCACCCAACACTTGTTATTGGAGAGTTGCCACTAGTGTAGATAGCTGGGAACCCCGGTCCATCTTTCATCATCATATACTTGTTCTACATGTCATCGGAAGTAGTATCAACTGTCTTCTGGTGCCATTGCTCTCATATTACTATTACTGCTGCTGTGTTACTATTACTACTGCTCTCATATCACTGCTACTTTCACATCACCCCTGTTACTAGTGCTTTTCCAGGTGCAGCTGAATTGACAACTCAGTTGTTAAGGCTTATAAGTATTCTTTACCTCCCCTTGTGTCGAATCAATAAATTTGGGTTTTACTTCCCTCGAAGACTGTTGCGATCCCCTATACTTGTGGGTCATCAAGACTATTTTCTGGCGCCGTTGCCCGGGAGGCATAGCTCTACTCATAAGTTCACCTGGGGAGTACACTCTACCTCTCTCTCTACTTTTATTTTATTTTGTTTTGCTAGTTTACTTTTGTCTAGTTTATTTGTGCTTAGTTTATTTCTGTCTAGTATTAGTTTGCTTAGTTTACTTTTGTCTAGTTTATTTCAGTTTTGTTTTATTTTCCTCATATACCCAAAAATCCATAAAAATTTGAAAAATCGAAAAATTAAAAACTGCTGTTATGGGAGAACCAACAACCTACTTGGAGCTTATAGAATGCTATAATAATTATAGAGAATCAAGAACTGGTAAAATAATGAGTGCTATGATAGAAAAATTGAATACAATTGCTAAAATCTTGCTTGAACGCCATGATATAAACTGTTGCTCTCAACGGGATACTAAACACCTTAAATTTCAATGTGGCTTTAGTGAGGAATTTTTAATTAAGAGCTATAATCGGAATTGCTATATTCATTATGGGTTCGAAGAGGTAGAACAATTTGTCTTATTTATGGGAGCCTCCGAGATAGAATCCTTCATGGTTGAGAATTATGAAACTTGTGTTGTTTGTAAGGGCCTTAAAGATTATGTCTCTACTATCCTTAATTCTTGCATAGAATGCTACAAGTAGGAATCCTTATATCCTTGATTATAAAGAGATGACACATTAATGCACAAGAATGCACTCACAATTTGCAGGAACCTGTGGAAGAAGGAATTGATGAACTCCGAAAGCTCATTGGATGAAAAAGAGGAGGAAATTGATGAACCCGAAAGCTCATTGGATGAAAAAGAAGAGGAGAGCGACGAACAAAAGGAGGAAGAATGGATTAGCTACCCATGTCAACCTTCTAATGAGAGTAACTCTTTATCTCTTACACTATTTGATTGTCCTCCATGCTTACCGGAAGAGGTTGAATGTTATGTTCCTGTGGATTCTCTTGAAATAGTACCTATGAGTAATACTTGTGAGAATGATTATGCTATCTGTTATCTATGATAATCCATGCTACTTTGATAAATCTTATGATAATGCTTTGTTTGTGCCCGATGTCGAAATGCATGGTACTAAAGAATTTTGTTTGGCAAATGTCTATGATAAAGCTCTTGATGATGGTCCTATGTTACTTGATAATATTAATTGTACTACTAATGAAAATGGGATTGGAGAGTTCTTGACTTATTCTATGAGTCCCATATCTATTGAGATTGATCAACTACCTTGTTATATTATTAATAAAAGTAAGTTTGAAAGTTTTAATTCCACTATTCTTGAACTTGATAAAAATTATGTGTTTGGAAATCATGAAAAGTATGCTGCATGTGATAGTTATATTGTTGAGTTTATTCATGAAGCTACTGAAAATTATTATGAGAGAGGAAAATATGGTGGTAGAAATTTTCATGGTACTAATACACCTCTCTATGTGCTTAAAATTTTGAAGTCACACTTGTTCTATCTTCCTATGCTTGTTACTTTGCTTTTCATGAACTTGTTTATTTACAAGATCCCTATGCATAGGAAGCATGTGAGACTTAAATGTGTTTTGAATTTGCTTTTTGATGCTCTCTTTTGCTTCAAATACTATTTCTTGGGAGTGCATCATTAAAACTGCTGAGCCCATCTTAATGGCTATAAAGAAAGAACTTCTTGGGAGATAACCCATGTGTTATTTTGCTACAGTACTTTGTTTTATATTTGTGTCTTGGAAGTTGTTTACTACTGTAGCAACCTCTCCTTATCTTAGTTTTGTATTTTGTTGTGCCAAGTGAAGCCTCTAATCGAAGGTTGATACTAGATTTGGATTTCTGCGCAGAAACAGATTTCTATCTGTCACGAATCTGGGCTGTTTTCCCTGTAGGTAACTCAGAAAAATATGCCAATTTACGTGCGTGTTCCTCAGATATGTACGCAACTTTCATTAGTTTTGAGTTTTCTGATTTGAGCAACGGAAGTATTTATTTAAAATTCGTCTTTACTGGCTGTTCTGTTTTGGCAGATTCTGTCTCTGTTTTTGCATTGTCTCTTGTGGACTTTAAGCGAGGTTTTCTAGACGTAGAGGGCTGTAGCTAATGTTTTATTGAGTTCTTGCAATGTGCCACTACAGGACCAAGGTGGATTCAAATTTTTTGAGTACTAACCCCTCTAATGAAGTTTGTGAGAAGTTTGGTGTGAAGGAAGTTTTCAAGGGTCAAGAGAGGAGGATGATATATGATCGAGAAGAGTGAAAAGTCTAAGCTTGGGGATGCCCCCGTGGTTCATCCCTGCATATTTCAAGAAGACTCAAGCGTCTAAGCTTGGGGATGCCCAAGGCATCCCCTTCTTCATCAACTTATCGAGTTTCTCCCCGAAACTATATTTTTATTCGGTCACATCTTATGTGCTTTACTTGGAGCGTCTGTGTGTTTATTTTTCGTTTTTGTTTTGTTTGAATAAGATCGGATTCTAGCAATCCTTGTTTGGGAGAGAGACACGCTCCGCTTTTTCATATGAACACTCGTGTTCTTCGTTTTACTTTTAATGTTCAATGATAAAAGTTGGAAGCTATTGCACTTATTTATATTTGGTTGGAAAAGGAAAATGCCTCATCATGTCTTGGATAATTTGACACTTGGCAATTGTTTTGAGCTCTCAAGTAGATCATGATTAAGTTCTTTTCATGTAGTCTAAGCCTATTAGTGGAGAACTACTGTAGAGCTTGTTAAAATTGGTTTGCATAATTGATCTCTCTTAAGGTCTAGATATTTTCTGGTAAAAGTGTTTGAGCAACAAGGAAGACAGTGTAGAGTATTATAATGCTTGCAATATGTTCTTATGTAAGTTTTGCTCGTACCAGTTCATACTTGTGTTTGCTTCAAACAACCTTGCTAGCCTAAACCTTGTATCGAGAGGGAATACTTCTCATGCATCCAAAATACTTGAGCCAACCACTATGCCATTTGTGTCCACCATACCTACCTACTATGTGGTATTTCCTGCCATTCCAAAGTAAATTGCTTGAGTGCTACCTTTAAACAATTCAAAATGTTTCTCAATTTGTGTTAATGTTTTATAGCTCATGAGGAAGTATGTGGTGTTTATCTTTCAATCTTGTTGGGCAACTTTCACCAATGGACTAGTGGCTTCATCCGCTTATCCAATAATTTTGCAAAAAGAGCCGGCAATGGGATTCCCAGTCCCAAATTAATCAACAAAAATAGACACTCCTCCATGGTATGTGATTGTTGGACTGGCACCCGAAGGATTCGGTTAGCCATGGCTTGTGTAAGCAAAGGTGGGGAGGAGTGTCATCATAATGAAACTAAAATAAAAAGGCACTCCTTCATGGTATGAGATTGTTGGCAGGCACCCGAGGATTCGGCTAGCCATGGTTTGTGAAAGAAAGGTTGGAAGGAGTGCCACCCAAAAATAAAAATAATTCATGGGAGCCGCTCTTGAAGGTTTGTCTGGCAAGGGGGTTAGAGTGCCCACTACCATTCGTTGACAACAACAAACACCTCTCAAAACTTTACTTTTATGCTCTCTTTATGTTTTCAAAACCAAAGCTCTAGCACAAATATAGCAATCGATGCTTTCCTCTTTGAAGGGCCATTCTTTTACTTTATGTTGAGTCAGTTTACCTACTTCCTTCCATCTTAGAGGCAAACACTTGTGTTAACTGTGCATTGATTCTTACATACTTGCATATTTGCATTCATCATATTACTTTGTGTTGACAATTATCCATGAGATATGCATGTTGAAAGTTGAAAGCAATCGCTGAAACTTATATCTTCCTTGGTGTTGCTTCGATGCCTTTACTTTGAACTTATTGCTTTATGAGTTAACACTTGTGCAAGACTTTTGATACTTGTCTTGAAAGTACTCTTCATGAAAAGTTTTGCTATATGTTATCTATTTGTTAGCAACTATAGATCATTGCCTTGAGTCACTTCATTCATTTCATATGCTTTGTAATAGTATGATCAAGGTTATGTAAGTAGCATGTCACTACGTAAATTATTCTTTTTATCGTTTACCTGCTCGGGACGAGCAGGAACTAAGCTTGGGGATGCCGATACGTCCCCGACGTATCCATAATTTCTGTCGTTCCATGCTTGTTTTATGACAATACTTACATGTTTTGCTTGCACTTTATGATGATTTCATGCATTTTCCGAACTAACCTATTAACAAGATGCCACAGTGCCGGTTCCGTTTTCCGTCGTTTTTGGTTCCGGAAAGGCTGTTCGGGCAATATTCTCGGAATTCGACGAAACGAAGACCAAACCTCCTATTTTTCCCGGAAGCATCTAGAACACCGAAGAAGAGTCGGAGAGGGGCCATAGGGCCACCACACCATAGGGCGGCGCGGCCTGGCCTGGGCCCGCGCCGGCCTGTGGTGGGGAGCCCTCAGGTGCCCCCCTGCGCCGCCTCTTCGCCTATAAAATCCCTTTCGACCTAAAAACACCGTAACTCTTGACGAAACTCCGGAAAGACTCCAGGGCGCCGCCACCATCGCGAAACTCCAATTCGGGGGACGAAGTCTCGTCCCGGCACCTCGCCGGACGGGGAAGTGCCCCGGAAGCCATCTCCATCAACGCCATCGCCTCCATCATGCTCCGTGAGTAGTTCCCCCATGGACTACGGGTTCTAGCTGTAGCTAGTTGGTATTCTCTCCCCCATGTACTTCAATACAATGATCTCATGAGCTGCCTTACATGATTGAGATTCATCTCGATGTAATCGGTGTTGTGTTTGTCGGGATCCGATGGATTGTTACATTATGATTGTCTATCTACAAAGTTTATGAAGTTATTGTTGCTGCAATCTTGTTATGCTTAATGCTTGTCACTAGGGCCCGAGTGGCATGATCTTAGATTTGAGCTCTATACTTATTGCTTAGATTGTATCTACAAGTTGTATGCACATGTCACCGTCCGGAACCAAAGGCCCCGAAGTGACGAAATCGGGACAACCGGAGGGGATGGCGGTGATGTGAGGATCACATGTTTTCACCAAGTGTTAATGCTTTGCTCCGGTGCTCTATTAAAAGGAGTACCTTAATATCCAAGTAGATTCCCTTGAGGCCCGGCCGCCACCGGCTGGTAGGACAAAAGATGTTGTGCAAGTTTCTCATTGCGAGCACGTACGACTATAATTGGAAAACATGCCTACATGATTAATGATCTTGATATTCTGTCTTAATGCTATTTCAATCCTATCAATTGCCCGACTGTAATTTGTTCACCCAACACTTGTTATTGGAGAGTTGCCACTAGTGTAGATAGCTGGGAACCCCGGTCCATCTTTCATCATCATATACTTGTTCTACATGTCATCGGAAGTAGTAGCAACTGTCTTCTGGTGCCATTGCTCTCATATTACTATTACCGTCGTTGTGTTACTATTACTACTTGCTCTCATATCACTCGCTACTTTCACAACACCCTCGTTACTAGTGCTTTTCCAGTGCAGCTGAATTGACAACTCAGTTGTTAAGGCTTATAAGTATTCTTTACCTCCCT
>NC_061509.1:30538050-30579938 GCF_022539505.1 Lolium rigidum
TTGCGAGTACTTAAAGTACTCACGGCTTTGTCCCCGGCTATTCAAATGGCCGGAGTATGAAGAGGAACAAGGAGATGACCAGCAGGACGCCTACGACAACTAAGCGCCTTCCGACGTCAAGCGTTGGCCTGTGGACTAGAGAGTCCTTGTATCTTACGCTTCCGCTATGTTGAACTATGAACTTGTGTTTGTTCGTTGATCGATAGATCAACTATTCGTGTAATATGGATGATGTGATTCCAAGTTGTAAGACTTATGGTTTGTAATGAATGATGACTGTGATACTTAACTATTATGCCTCGCAACAACAATATTCCTGGGATTGCGATGTATGACATAATAGGCATCCGGACCTAAAAATCCGGGTGTTGACACTACCCATGACTTAACGGATAGGATATGGGTACTATCCATGGGCATGAAAGTGTACACATACCCTGCCCATGCGGGTACGATACCCGCGGGTACGCGTACCCGTACCCGTGGGTAAAATTGCCATCCTTGGTCTCAGTATGTTTCGACTACATACCTAACTATGCTACCACTAGTAGAAAAAAAGGCCTTCCATTCCAACCCATTAGTCCTCAAATAATTTGACCCGGGACTAATAAGGTCTTTAGTCCCAGTTCTGCTGGTGAACCGAGACTAATGCTCCGGCCGGGACTAAAGGGTTATGGAAGGCTGCGGCCGGCGCAGACCTCTTTAATCCGGTTGGTGTCCCCAACCGGGACTAAAGGTTCTTTCTGGTTTTTTACTCCCCATACACCCTTCACCCCCTTCTGGATCGTCTTTTTTTGCTTTGTAAAATACAAAAGAAAATGATAGAAAATTCAAAAAATAAAATGTTTTCAGATTCTTGTATGTTATGCAACCTACTATTCGGTGAAATTAAGAAGTTCGAATTTTCACTTTTTTTGCAAAAAATGTTTGAAAAATGGTAAAACCGCTTAACTTTTGCATACGATGTCGGAAAAAACGTATAATATATAAAAATCATCGTGGGAAAAAGTTACATCCGAATTCACCCGGGTTTACCCGGTTAGCCTTTAGATTCTCAAAATTCCAAATGAAAATATGAAAGTAGGAAGATTTTAGTTTTTGCTATAAATTACGGATTTTTTATTTTTTATTTTTCAAAAAATTAAAATTAATAATTGCATCTTGCATAAAGATTACTATTACCTTTACCCAATTTTTAGATTTTCAAATTTTTAGGTTTTAGGTTTGGCAAAAAAATAAAAAATTAAAAAATTAAAAATAATACAAATTAAAAATTTAATGTTTATTTATTTATTCAAGATTATTATTACATTATTACTTTTATTTATTAATAGAATTATTTAAAATTCAAACAATAAAGAAATATGACATCGACCAACATGTTAATAGGACTGATATGATACTAGTATCACATACATGTGCACGAAGCACTTGGATGCGGGACGGAATGGAACTCAGAAGTTAAGCGTGCTACCACTGGAGTAGTGAGAAGATGGGTGACCGAGCGGGAAATTTAACCACGAGTAAGTAATTTGACCGGAGATAAGTGTAGTTAGAGATAGAGACTAAACTATGCAAATAACTGAAATAATAGAAATTCTAAAAAAATAGAAAAAAAAGGGAGTGGAAAAATGTAGAAAAAATGAAATTAGAAAAATTCACCTGGAGATATTTTCGCCCCGATGCACGCAGCCCATGTGGATGGACCTTTAGTCCCGGTTCGTAAGCAACCGGGACTAAAGAGGGGGGGGGGGGGGGCTTTAGTCTCGCATATTTAGTCCCGGTTGTGAATCCGGGACTAAAGCCCGTTATAAACCGGGACTAAAACCCCTTTTTCTACTAGTGTACAGATGCATCGACGAACAGACAAGCGAACTACGGATAATAATTAAAAAAAATCGATAAAGGGATAATAATTAATTAACACATCCAACTTAAGCCCTATCCACACGATATATATGGCAGTAGCAACTAACTGTAGTTTTGGCATGCCAGTGACAGTGAGGCAACCGGCTGGCGATTGAGTCACGAGGCCATAGCTCAAATTAATCTCCACAGTCAAAATTAACCCCCCAAAAGGCATAGCTCTGTAGTTAGCTTGTCCTAAAACAGCTAAAGGAATTTTTATTGTTGGGCGATGTGAATGGGTAGGTGTTCTTGGAATTTTGTGTGGACATGTCCGGCTTCTAGATAGCTTTTCAGGTGTCCATATGCGCATGCAGTGGATCGATCGACCGCCCGAGTTTGGCCACATGCAGGCAGATGCATATGGACTTTGCTGCTTGGTGAGCCATCGCTTTCTTGGTTTCATACCGCAGAGGTCATCCACAAGCTGCTTCCATGGAGCTCGTGATCGACCTCGTCGCCAATGCAAGTAAGGGGCCAAAAGAACATAATAGGAGTGTTTGTGATTGACTCGATCTGTCGCCACGGCGCCGTGGAGGCCATGGCAACAAAAAACATCAAACTGTGAACAATTTAAGTGTATGCTGATTATTGGTAGTAGGTTCATCGTGTAGCAATTTAGTGCAAGTGTGATGTGTATGTGTCATGCATCAATTCTTGCTACGTAGTACTCTCGTTGTCATGGCCGGTGCACTGCACCATCCCAAGGAGATCGTCCATCTATCTACCCGAATTATAAAGTTGATCATATTGGGAGTAATTTAGACCAGTAATGTATATCAGGTCGGCAATCTTGCCCATGGGTCCGGGCGCCCATGGGCACCCGACCCGAATGGGTAGGGTATGGGTCGACTATTTCGCCCATGGGTCATACCCATGGGTAACCCGATTAGTTATGGGTAGGGTATGGGCATAAGGTTGCGCCCGTGGGTTACCCGATGGGTCTCCCGATTAGTATTGATAATTAAATAAATATGTATTCTATATAACAATTAGTCTTTTGTTTTGTGTTATGTAAATACACTTGATATTATTACATAGAAAAGCAAATACTCGGCCGCTAGCTAGCAAGACACTAAACTTGAACGTTTGTTAAGTTTGTTTTGGGCCAAAGCTAATTCCTAGTTCCTACTGGCCCATGCAAAATACGACTAGGCTTGCAGCCTTTCGCTGCCTCATTAGCTCCTGAAGTGATGCATGGATGGCTTGTCTTCCAGTTAGTACCACCTCGCTAAGAGAAGAGTGAAGTGTAGGGATAATTACCTATATAAGGCACCACAGAACCAAGTACCCGACACTTGAGCGTGATTTGTATTTGTTTGCCTGAACGGAGCGCCTCGTGCATGTATTGTAATGAGAAAAAACATGTTTTGTAAATGACCTGATGGCCTTGCAAAGCTAAAATGATGCTATTTGATGGGTTGTCTGCAGACCCGATGGGTGCCCGGTTGGGTCGGGTGACCCGATGGGTGTGGGCATGGGTATGCTCTTAGACCCATGGGCGGAGTCGTGGGCATGGACCTCGCCCGTTTGTTAAATGGGCATGGGTTTGGGAGAGATCGACCAGGTCAAACCCGACCCGATTGCCAGCCTTAAATGTATAACATGTTACTAGTCTAAGTTACCACTTCCTCCGTTCTTACATACAAGGTCACTTTGCTTTTTAAGGCAAATTTTAACTAATAATTTGGTTAACCAAATATAAGTAGCATGTCATTTGAAATTATATCATCGGATGCACATTTCAATAAACTTTTTCATGATATATTTTTGAATGGCATATAATAACTTATATTTGGTTAATTAAATTATTAGTTACAGTTTGACACAAAATACGATGTGGCCTTATATTCATGAACAGAGGTAGTTATGCATTTGTGACACATATTACCCCATTCTTCTACCGAATATCTCATTTAAGAGACCTTAAACATGGTTTTATCCCACTTTACCATTTTTTGTTTTGGTCAGATAGATAGGCATGTTACGTCGATGTAGTGCGGCAAAATATGTAAAGATTGGAGGTCAGCATCGTCGATCATATTCAGATTTCTGATCTCAATTTGTTCCATTCCTTCACATCATTCTGATAATTTCATATTACGTTCATCACTCCACACATTTCTCTATGGACACACATCAATAATGTGGGTTTGAAGATTCTAAAAGGGGTCTTACTATATGATTTTTCATTAAATAGGGTAATATGTGTCACAAAGCACAACTACAAGATAAAAAGTGGACTTCGCTCTAAAGCGGAGAAAGAAAACCAAAGAATAAAAAGAATATTAAATAGTCTGAAAAAATAAAAATAACTAAAATAAAAACTACTATAGATATAGCAAGACTAGGTATTGTTGTTCTTCAAGAGTACATACCAAGAAATTTTCACTTCGAGAACGTGCCATTTTCCAAGAGAGAGGGAGAGGGAGAAGGGAGGGGCAGCGGACACTTCACATGGTACGACGTTCTATAGATATTTACAATAGAAGATGCATGGTACATATAAATACACATTATAAAACATCAATGGTCACACATAAATTAGTTATGTGATTGGTTTGCTCAGATTTATGTTGAAATACACTACAAGCAAAAAAACATCCAAAACTAAATAACACAAATAACATTTGCAACAAAAGAAGATTTCACTTTAGCATCAGAAATATATTTTTAATGGTAAATATGAGAACCATATGGCTAATATGTGCTTTCCTATAAATGAGCATTTTGAGTTGTTAATGTTGTTATTTATGCCAAAGGGTACTCGCACATTAACGATGTTGGGTTATGGCGAGGTTGAAAAAATCAGTATAAATAGGTAGATGAGCATATTTTAAACTAGCCATCGTCCCATAGATAATTAAAAAACACTTCCTGATCAAATTAAAATGCGGGTACATATAACCTCTACCACGACTGTCGCCAAGGTCGTGGCTATGCCTTGATGCCACTAGAGGATCTATGTGTTGGATTGGGGGTGCACATGACACCGGTTGGAAACAAAATCCTTTGTAAAATGGCTAATTTTCACCATTTATGCTACCCGTAAAAGAATTTTTGGTGCAGCTAGGGCACCACCGTGCACCATGTTCTTCAATTCTCTAGCTCCGCCACTGCTTCCTGCGCCTGAGCAGTTCTCAACCTCCACCACCCAGTCGAACGTGAGGAGGGGTACTCGCCACCGTTGTCAACTATGTGAGCTAGGCCTGGTGGCGGTGAGGGAGAGGGAGGAGGTTTGGTAGGGTTGGGGGCCAAAGACACCCGAGGAGAGCGACCCCGAAGGAAGTGCTTGCTTCGCATAACACTTGTTCGATGAAATTTATGATACTAATGGGATGAAAATAACAAAAAAATAACAAAGTTCTAGAGGTGTGTACGCAAAATAAAAATCGGCTAGGTCTGCGAACTAGCGGTCTACGTGACTGAACGACCAAAAGTTCATGACCAAATGCACATACAATTAAGGCAACTTGATGTACATAAGGTGTGCTTTCTCCTAGGAGCTAAACATGCCAAGCCAAAAGGAAATATATGCAACAAAAGGCAAATATCTCACTATCTTTGTGTAGTTATGTGCCGCTTCTTTTCAGCCGCCCCCAATGCTCTATGTAGGATTGCTTCTTAGCATTGCCACATAGGTAAACTGCTCACATAGCACTGTAACTAAAAAAGAGAGATGATGGTTGTATGTTAACCTGAATATACTCTTAAACACTTCTCTCTACGTATGCAATTAACATGGCGATCCCGCCACATCTCCTATGTTGCCCCTAGTCCTACACTGCCCCACTTCTACAAACCTTAGTGTCGCTTCATCTCTTAGCTCCCTTCTGTCGCCGAGCTCTCTTTTAGTTCTCCCTCTCAGTCGGTCCATGCCGCTGCCCCACGTCCTCGCCCTTGCACTCGCGTACACTTGTTACCCTTCATGGTGAGGGTCGTCTAGGCCACCCCTCTTGATGGTGGGGGTTTGGCGTTTGTGACATTAATTGCCACATTTAAAAGAAATTCTTCCATTTTATCCAATTTAGTGGAGTGTTTGCCCGTATTTACCCTTTTTTAGTCGTTTAAACGGTGACGTCCTCTCCCTAGCGATCGCCTACCCTATGGCTAGGAGGCGCAAATGTCAATGAGAAATAGGGACCAGAAAAACACCTTCAATCGGCGGAGGGGGGGGGGGGGGAGGGTTTAAGCACATGGTTGCTACTAACGGTCTCCGTGACTCGACCAATATGCGCACTCGTGGCAAGTTAGAGACTCGATTTTGACAAAACAAAAAGTTCATGGCCAACTGCACATACGTGGCAAGTTGATGTACATAAGGTATGGTTTGTTTTTCAAGGAAAAAAACATGGAAAGCGAAAAGGAACTAGATATGTTACAAAAGAGAAATATCTCACTATCTTTGTGTAGTTGTGTGCCGCTTCCTTTTGACCGCCTCCAATGCACTGTAGGATCGCTTCTTAGCGCTGCCACTAAGGTAAACTGCTCACATGTGACACTGTAACTAATAAAAAGATATGATGGTTGTATGTGAACGTGAATACAGGCTTAACACATCTCTCTATGCTTAACATGGTGATCTGGCCACACCTCTTATTTTCTATCTTGCCCCCAGCCCTACGCTGCCCCACTTCTACAAACCCTAGCATCGCCTTATCTCTCGACTCTCTTCTGTTGCTGGGCTCTCTTTCAGTGTTCTCTCTAGTTGGTCTACACCGCTGCCCCACTTCCTCGCTTCTACACTAGTGTACACTTGTTACCCTTCATGGTGACTTGGTGAGGTTCGCCTACGCCGTTGCCCCACTTGATGGTGGGGGTTTGGCGTTTAATTACCGCATTTAACAGAATTCTTCTTTTTTACCCGATTTAGCGAATTGGCATTTACCCTTTTTAGTCGTTTAACCGGTGACATCCTGTAATGTCCCAGGTTTAGAGACGATCGAGGGGTAGATTTTAGAAAGGGATGTGCATTGCATCGTAAATTCTGGGGAAATTTCGCGCTTTTAAACAAAAACTGCATCGAAGGGGGACAAGTTTCTCTCTCGACACCTTACAGGGTTAGGGTTTCGAGAGTGCGACAAACCTGTTCCTTATTCAACTAAACTAGGGTTTTGAGAAGAGAGAAGGGATATTGCATCACAAACCTAAGTTGCATGATTGAATTCAAATTTAAGTTGCATGATTGAATTCAAACCTAAATTGAATTTGAATTTCAAATTCAAATACTAAATAAATATCTCATAATTCAATTGTGAGGAAATTCAATAAGTAAATTATTAATAATAAACAATGTTGTACAAGACAAATATTATATAAAGCTCATTAAGGAAAATTGGAGCTTTATTGATATTCACACAAAATACAATGTCAATTACAATATCCGAATTGAAATATAAATTTACAACACATTACAAGAATTGGAGAAATAGAAAAATAAAAGAAAAAGAAAAGAAATTTACAAAGTAGATGATCTATCCTAAATTCTATAAGATGAATTGATCTTCATCTTGATCATTCCAAAGTTCCCTGCACACAAACACAACAAATAGAGATTATGCCAAGTGGTAAAACCACTTGGCAGGTTAGTAGAAAAAATGGAATTGAGCAGATATGGATCAGCTCTGCCGAGCTGATCATCTCACAGCCAAGGACCAAGCCAGATACCAAGTACTGGTACACACACACAGCCTAGCAGCTCACCAGGCCTTGTGCATGCTCAACAGCACACACCAGCCAAGGGAGTCACCAAATTGGTGCCAGGCCAAGCTGTCGACCAGGAGAGCCAACAAAGGTTCATATAAAACATTTTCCACCGCCAGAACCAGCAAACCATCGACAGCAACTTCACTGGGTAAGTCAACATAAACCAAGAACACAAGAACATGAAGAATAGCCACAGCTGTTCAACCTGCTCAAACCACCACAGCAGCAAATCAAGCACCACAGGCTTGCAAGGAGGAGCAGGGCAAGCAAACCAAAATCACCAGAAGCAATCCTCTACACCAACAACTCATCCTAGGAGCTGGAGTGAGGTATACACATCATCATGAACAAACCAGATGGTTTTGTTCATAAATTGCACAGGCATGATCACAAGCACACAAAGGGTGGGGTAACCCTGTTTTGATCATCATTTGGTCAGAGACCAAGTGTAACCTGGTAGAAATGGCAAGGACCAGGGATCAATCAAGCCCATGCCCATGGTTATGCCAACCAGTATAGTGGTAGCATCTTCCAAATGGAAACAGGAAAGAAAATCATCCCAGAGACTTACCCAAGTATAACCAGACTACACTAGCCCATTTAAAAACCATCAGACATGCAGAGAAATATGTTTCTGCAAGTATTTGTCAACATCAAAAGCATCTGGCAACCAAATTTGGTCAGGCCAGAAAGCAACTGTCCATACAACTCAAGCCAACAAGTGTGGGAGCTTCCTAAACAGCCAGGAATGGTTGTTGAGGCCACCTCTACCACTGACACAATCAAATCACCAAGCCCAGCACATATATCATTACCCAGAAGGGTTCAAAGGGAGTTAGAGTCCCCAATAAATGATTGGCATCCCTCTAGCTCTACTAAATCCACTTATATGATCATCACTGCAAGGCAGTTCACATCATTTATCCAAATATCAAGGCAAATTAAACAGATAAATGAAACAGACAAGCTATTGATGCACAGAGTCTTGCAGATGATCCAATAGATCATTGCAAGCATCCACTGATGCTTGGACAAGCACTAGCACACACAGGCTAAGCCTGTATGAAGCACAAACAGCCCTGGATGAGCACCAGTGGTGAGTCACAGAGATGAGCACACACTTACTCACAAGCAAGAAATGACCAATTGATCATCAGAGCATCACTAGCTCTTGCTATAGATCACCACAGCCAAGCATAGCATCAACACATGGACCAGATAATTAAATCAGCCACAGGACATGAACAAATATGTCACAGATAATCAAATAAGCTAGATATGATAGTATCCAGAAGCAGTTCATCAAGGGATGGAGCTGTACAGGCACAACTATGCTCAAGGGGAGCATCTCCATAAATTATAGCACACAGGAAAGCACACCAGAGGCTCTGGCTCTTGCAAATTTGCAAGGATCACACACATTAATCAAGCCAGGGCAAGTAATTGAATACACTTGATGATCTAGCAGAAGTAGCATCAAGAACAGAGGCACAGGGAAGCAGCAGCACAAGCACAAGCATGGATCCATAAGCAATGGCCATGATAGCAGCACAGCAGCAGCATTTGCATAGCAGTAGAGCAAGCACCACAGCTAGCAGTCACAGCACATGTAGGTAGCAGCAGCACCATAGCACAGCAGCACAGCAACACAAGTAAAGCAGCAGCAGCATCACGGCATGGCCGTGCCTCTACGAGTAGAGGCAGGCCAGTGACCAAGCTAGGCGAAGAGGAGGAGGAGGAGAAGAAACAGAACAAGTAGAAGAAGAGGAGGTGGCGCACTTACCCGGGGTCGAGCAGACTGGCGCAGCCATGGCGGCCACGGCGGCACACGCCGGAGCGCGGTGGCGCCAGGCCAAGCCAATCCATGGCGGCACCACGGCACCAACCGCACCATGGCGGCGAAGCCAAGGCGGAGTCTTAGCACCAGGAGCGCCAGGAAGAAGGACCACGGCATCTCCAGCGCACGGCGGAGGCGAACGCCGAGAGCCAGGCGCACCGGAGGGTCGAGGGCGAGCGAACGTGGACGCGGGCGTCAGATCGACGCGGACCATCATGTCCGCCGTCGAGAGGCGGTCCAGATCCACATGATCTCGCCGGCGGCGACGGCCGGAGATCGTCGGAATCGAGTGGCGACGGCGGAGGCGACGCGGGTCGCCAGAGAGGGGATTAGGGTTAGGGTTCGTGAGCGAGTGGGGAGAAGGGGTCGGTGCGACCGACCGAGCCCAAGTGTGGCTCGGGTTAGGGTTAACCGCTGGGCCACCCCGACAGTGGGCCCAGGGGTATTTTTGGTATTTCACAAATTCCAAATAAGGCAGAAACTTTGAAAATACATAACAAATTATTAATAACTCTAAAAAAATAATTAAAAATATGAAAACCACTCAGAATAAAATTCTCTATCATAATAAAATATGAAATGGAATTTTTTGGAGATAAACAAGAATAAGTTCAAATTTGATGAATTAAATAATCATTTAATCACACATGTTATTTTCAATAATGAAAATAAGTCCATAAATTCATTTGGACTCTAAAAACACCTTGACAACATTTCAAGGTTGTATTTTGCCCTAAACAGAGTATCCCTAAATTGTTCTTAGTATTAACCTCTCACATAAAATAATAGAACATCGGAAGGGGGGAACAAACCAAAAAAATGGAAAACATGCATAATTGCTTCTTTAACCATTGCCCTTATCGGACAATGATGATATTTTTCAGCAACAGAGGACAAGGGTCAGTCCACACCATCCAACTGCAACACTTTGCAGTGTTCAGGCAAGTTCATCGCTTGCTCATGTCATTTGAGTATTTTTATCAAATTACTTGCAAAGTACTATGTTTATCACTATTGCATAAAAAAGCAAAACCACTATTTTCATAACTATGAATATGACTAAGTGGTGGGCAATGGAACCATGGATTGTGTTGATATGGTGGAGGTTCCATTGCAAGGGTTATTATCCATCTAGGATTAAACAACAAATGTCGTCCGATGGATTCTTGTGCCGTAATACCCGTGTTAACCATAAGATGCGGAGTGGGACGGACTAGTCAATCGTATTTCCACCTCTTGTACATCAACGGACGCGCTTTACCGTAGACACTTGTAATCCAAGGGTGCATTTGGTGGTGGGAAGCCTAAAGTCCCCACGGCATTGTCCGTAGAACACTTGTAGCCCGAGGAGCATTTGGTGGCTGGGGAAGCCTAAAGTCCCCACGGTATTGCGGTCTATGAGGGGTTGCATCTACCGGTGAAGGAGTTTATGGTAAGATCCCAGAACTGTTGTCGTGGTCGGGGTCCACCCGTAAGTGGGAATAATGGGACCGGCGAGGACCCAGGGTCGGGGCATGCAACAAAGGGTGGGTGTGCGAGGTAGCGGAGGAATATGATTGACTATGACCTTATACCGGGCCTCACACCAAAGGAAGTGTGGACGGGAAAGCTGCCCGGTTGGCACCAAGGTTAAGATCTCTTATGGGTAAAGCAACACACCTCTGCAGAGTGTAACGAATCGTGACCCGATCACTCCTGTTCCGGGTTTTGGAACTGCGAACGCTGCTGGAAAGGAACTCCATGAAGTTCTAGTAAACCGGTGAAGGCTGACGGACATAGTTCTTTGAAATAAAAACAACCTTTTGAAGAAATGTTTATCAAAACTTGCATCGGTATTAGACTTTCTGGTCTAATACCGTAGCTAGTGCATTAAACACCTCTTTCCTATAATGAACTTGTTGAGTACGCTCGTACTCATACCACTCTTAAATCCCCTTCTTAGATTGTCTGAACCATCTGGAGGAGGACAACGACAACCCTGAAGGAGCCGACATCATCGGCTATGAAGAACCAGACCTCTCTGGAGGTGTCGAAGGCGTAGACTACCTTATAGTCTACGGAACCGGGGAGGCTTCCGGAGGAGATCAGGTCTAGAATCACCGAGAAGTAGTAGTATCCGAGCAGTGCGAACTCTTAGTACTTAGCTGCTCGATGGAATAAATGTATAACCTAGTTAAACTTCTATATTGTAAGTTAAGTTGGGTTCACCTCGAACCCAGGAGTATTCCTCTTAGGACCCAAGAGGAGCTCCGAGATGATATGTATATTATGTTTGTAATAATAAATGAATGAGTTATGGACCTGCTATGTTCTGTTGTACTACTCTAAGGGATGTAATATTTGCGGAATGGTACTTCGTGAATGTTATATCAACGACTAGCATACTACAACATGCAGTGGTATGCAGGGTCACCACAGTTGGTATCAGAGCAAAAGCTTTGACCTTAGGTTGGAACCTAGTAAATGGGACCGAACGTTAGGAGTCAAATAGGACTAGTAAAGAATTCTCTAAAAATATGGTGTATATTCAATTGAGAATACAACAATCATATCTTTTAGTGCGATAATTCTTTATTATCTCTATTATGATGCATTATTACTAATCTTATATTCTTTCTATTTCTACAGCCAACAATGGCAAGTTCACGTCCGGGACGAAATGTGAAAGTGAAGCCGTCAAACCTGAGTGAATATGACGGAGGACTTGCAGACATTCTTCGTGCCATGTTGCTTGAATTTGGGTGCGATCCCCAAATCCAAGTGATGAAATACTGGTACTATGATGGACCAGTATTGGCAAAGTGTAGGGTAGGGCTAAGACTTCCCGAATCCTTGGGAATGAGCGTAGTTATGCCAGCAGGTGAGGCTAGGACTATCAACACAGCCTACCATATAGCCGTTATGAGAGCCATAACCGATATTCGGGAGTATAAGACGAAAGAGCTTATGGGTTCCGAATTTACACACATTCCTCATATGGAGGAGGAAGATGATCCTATGCTTAACCACTTCAAATATGCAAAACGCAAACCAGCAGAAGCCGCAAAGTACATGGACAATAGCCGCAACTTACTATCATTGTTCTTTCAGTTGAACCGTCATTTGACGGGAGCAATTGATACAATGCTAGAGGAGTTTACTGAACCCAAGGAGGAGACTAAGGGGAAGGAACCTATGGAGAATGAGGTGCACACACCAGTTTACTCAGCTGGTGACTATATTAGTATTGACCACCACTGAACGAGAAACTACACCCGTTACACCTGGGAACTATCTTAGTAGTTCCTATAGAGGATATGAGGGTGGAGAGGAATCCGGAAACAATCAGCGTTCCGTGACTCCTATATAGAACTCCACGGGTTGGCGTTGGGGGTCTGATACTGGAACCCATAGTACTTCAGTATATTATGACGGGGAGATGAATGAGGACGCCACAACCTAGAACCAGAGTTATCCGTATAATGGGGAAGATGGTGGAGAGTATCCGATACAGGTGGAGTTGGATACAAATGTTGGAAATACCTATGGTGGAGTCACAGGGGAGTACACCCGATGGGTGGATTATGATGCACTGAATGATCAGTTCATGAACACTGATTTCTCCCTGGGATCATCCTCTGATTCCGACTATCAGCCGACGGGGAGACCTTATGTTCCAGGTTTTGTCAGGAGGACTACACGTTCGACCGGATGGAAGCCTGGAATGTACCGGGAGTGAAGCACGACTAGAGACTACCATGGGAGGCGACACTACAATACAGTTGTACCACATGTATTGTAGTATGTAATATTTGTAGAAATTTGTACATATACTTTAATAAGTGAGTTTGCATACTCACATCGACTTGAGTATTGTAATAAGACCACTTAAGTATGTATATACATGGTATATGTTTTGTATGATTTGGATTTGCTTCTTGATTTCCATTGAGTGACTAGTTCTGTGCACAAAGTTGAGCTCAGAAAGCTTGCGCATGGAGTAATTATGAGTACCACTTTGTGTTGCAGAACTAGGGGGTTATGTCGGGAGCGCCGGGTGAGGAGAGCGAAGAACAGCGCCTCGAGCGCGAGGCAAAGTAGAAAGAGGAGGTGGATGAAGCAGCCAGAAACCAGTTTCCACCACCACCACCACCGATGACGCAGCAAAATTTCCTCCAGTACATGCAGATGTTAGAGGAAAGACAGAGGATCACTATGGAGCAGCAGAATAAGTTCTTTCACGATCTGCTGCAACAGAACAAGGTAGAAAGACCTGAGAATCAAGGAGTCACTTTGTCAGACTTCCAGAACACCAAGCCTATATCCTTTGCATACGCGCCCGAACCTATGGACGCGGAGGATTGGTTGATGGACACTGAGCGTAAGCTCAACACGGTTGGATGCAACGACCTGGAGAAGGTCAGGTACGCAACACACTTGTTGTGTGGACCCGCCGCATCTTGGTGGGATAATATAGTAGCCGTTTATCCGGCTGAGAAAGTGTTTACTTGGGAGAAGTTCAAGAGGAAGTTCAGGGAATCTAATGTCCCTGAAAGTATCGTGGAACTGAAGCGTCGAGAATTTGAGAGTCTCGAGCAGAAAGACAAGGCTATCCTGACTTACATCAGGGATTTTTCTGGATTGTCTCGGTATGCAGTTGAGGAGGTCAACACCGAGGACAAGAAGAAGAAGAAGAGGTTCATGCGGGGATTAAATCCTCAGTTCAAGGTACAGCTCCGGATGTTGAGGGCTACCGAGTTTCAGGAGTTGGTGGATGCAGCCATCACTCTTGAGGATGATTTCAAACAACTGCAAGAGGAGAAGAGGAAGAAGGCCAAATTTGAGCCTAAGAGATTTGTCAGCAACAAGCCAAACATGAGCTTGAGTTTGAAACCGAGGTACAACAACAATAACAACAGGAGGAACCAAGGATTCCAGTCTGGGAACCAGGTAACTTGCCGAATCTGTGGAAAACTAGGACACGTTTCCAAGGATTGCAAGAGGCCAAGGATAATCTGCTTTGGTTGTCGTGAGGAAGGACACATGCTTAGGGATTGCCCTAAGAAGAGGAATGGAGGAAGCCAGCCAGGAGGAGGAGGAAACCGAGGCGGGAACACCGGAGGGAATTGGAAGAACAAGAAACCCTTCGGCAAGTTAAACTGCACTAGCTTGGAGGAGGTGGTGAACTCCGATCAAGCAGTGATAGGTACGCTCCAGATACTCACTCATCCTGGCAAAGTACTTTTTGATACTGGTGCAACTACATCATTCATTTCTCAGCAATTCATTATCAAACATGGGATTAGTTGCACTAAGTTAGATACACCCATAACCATACTTTCCGCGGGGGGAACGATAGTAGTAACCCATACCAAACAAAAACAAATCATCATGATCAATAAATGCGCGTTTGACTTGCAGACACGTTCATTTTACCGATGAAGGACATTGATGTCATTCTTGGTATGAACTGGTTAGAAGTTAACGGAGCATTGATCGACTGCGTGAACAAGACTGTGTCATTGAAAAGCCCCGCTGGAAGTAGAATGATCTACCAAGGAGACAAGCATACACAGATTGAAGTAGAGCTACAGTTGAATAGTATGAAGGAAGTGAAGTTGGAGGATATACCTGTAGTAAATGAATTTCGGGATGTTTTTCCTAAGGAATTACCTGGAATGCCACCAGATAGGGAGATAGAATTTACTATCGACCTAATTCCAGGAACAGCTCCAATTGCCAAGGGACCATATAAGATGGGGCCTAAGGAGTTGAAAGAACTCAAGGAACAGTTGGATGACCTGGAACAGAAAGGATTCATACAAGAGAGTATTTCACCATGGGGATCACCTGTGATCTTTGTGGATAAACGAGACGGAGGTCGAAGAATGTGCGGAGACTACAGGAACCTGAATAATGTTACCATCAAGAACAAGTACCCACTTCCTAGAATCCAAGATCTTTTTGATCAAGTTAGAGGCGCGGGAGTCTTTTCCAAGATTGATCTAAGATCCGGTTATCATCAGATAAAGATCAAGAAGGAAGACGTTCCGAACACAGCCTTTGTCTCGAGGTACGGACATCATGAATACCTAGTAGTACCTTTTGGATTAACCAATGCCCCGACAATATTCATGAATCTTATGAATAAGATCTTCATGCCATGTCTAGACAAGTTTGTCATCGTATTCATCGATGATATCTTGATTTATTCCAAGAATAAAGCTGAACATGCTTGAACATCTTAGGATAGTGTTGCAAACACTAAGAGAACATCAACTCTATGCCAAATTCAGCAAGTGTGAGTTTTGGCTAGATCAAGTAGAATTTCTTGGTCATGTTATTAGCAAGGATGGGATAGCAGTAAACCCAAGCAAAGTAGCAGCAGTTTTGGATTGGGAAGCACCCAAGACTGTCAAGGAAATCCGAGGATTCTTGGGAATGGCAGGATAGTACCGGAGATTCATCGAAGGATTCTCCAAGATAGCAGGACCAATGACCAAGCTGTTAAGGAAGAACACACCATTCGTGTGGTCTGATGAGTGTGAGAAAAGTTTCCAGACTCTGAAAGAGAAACTCACCACAGCACCGGTGTTAGCAGTTCCGGAAGTGGGCAAGGATTACACCGTGTACTGCGACGCATCCAAACATGGATTGGGATGTGTACTCATGCAGGATCGGAAAGTAATATCCTATGGATCAAGACAGCTCAGACCTCATGAAGTGAATTATCCAACACATGACTTAGAATTAGCAGCAGTTGTATTTGCACTCAAAACTTGGAGACATTTTCTCTATGGAGCCAAGTGTGAGCTCTATACGGATCACAAGAGTCTCAAGTACTTCTTCACTCGAGAAGAACTCAATATGAGGCAGAAAAGATGGCTTGAACTGATAAAGGATTATGATTTGACCATCAATTATACTCCAGGAAAGGCTAATGTTGTAGCAGATGCCTTGAGTAGGAAGAGCACTGGAGGAGTGGAACAAGAGTTATCACCAGAATTGAGGAAGGAAATAAGCCAAGCCCAAATACAACTTTGGGAGAAAGAAGCTCATGAAGGACTATCGGCTTTACAAGTAGCCGATGAGCTAAATATTAACTTAAAGAATGAGATAATGATGGGTCAATTGGACGATCCATTCATCGTGGAGGAGATGAGAAGGATAGACGAAGGTAGACCATTAGAATTTCACCGAGGAGAATCAGGATCACTATGGTTTCAGAAGAGGATTTGCGTTCCGGATATTACTGAAATCAAAGAAGTAATACTCCGGGAAGCCCATCAAACACCATACTCCATACATCCGGGAAGTACAAAAATGTACATGGATCTCAAAGAATTATTCTGGTGGAATAACATGAAGAGAGAGATAGCACAATATGTGGCAGAATGCCATACATGCCAAAGAGTTAAAGCCGAACATCAAAGTTCGGCAGGAAAGTTACAACCTTTACCAATCCCAGAATGGAAATGGGAGGAGATAGGAATGGATTTCATCACCGGACTACCCATGACTAATAAAAAGAAGGACATGATATGGGTAATCGTGGACCGGTTGACGAAAAGTGCACACTTCTTAGCAGTAAACCAGCAGGATAAAGGGGAGAAACTCATCGATCTCTATATCAAAGAGATAGTGAGTAAACATGGAGTGCCCAAGAAGATAGTGCCAGATCGAGGATCCGTATTCACATCAGCATTTTGGAAGCAACTACATGAAGCTTTAGGATCCAAGCTAGATTATAGCACCGCCTATCATCCTCGGACAGGTGGACAAACAGAGAGAACAAACCAGATATTGGAAGATATGCTTAGGGCTTGTGTCCTAGACTTCGGAGGATCATGGGAAGAACACTTACCACTAGCAGAGTTTTCATACAACAATAGTTATCAAAGCAGTATCAAGATGGCACCATTCGAAGCTCTATACGGAAGGAAGTGTAGATCACCGATATGTTGGTATGAAGCAGGATCAAGCAAGGAGTTCAATCCTGATTATGTCAAGGAAAAGCAACAGATCATTGACATTATAAGAGATAGGCTGAAGATAGCTCAAAGTCGACAGAAGAGCTATGCAGACCAGAAGAGAAGGACTTGGGAGCCACAAGTCGGAGACATGGTGTATATTAAGGTAAGTCCGATGAAAGGTCTTCTGAGATTTGGAGTAAAAGGGAAGTTGAGCCCTAGATACATCGGACCTTTCAAGATACTAAGTCAGAACCGAGGGTTAGCCTTTGAATTGGATCTACCGGGAAGGTTAGCTCAAGTTCACAATGTGTTCCATGTGTCACAACTCAGGAAATGTTTAAAGACCCAGATGAGCCAGTATCACATGATGAGCTCGATTTACAACCAGATTTGACATACATCGAGAAGCCAGCGAAGATTCTCGAGGAGAACTGGAAGCAACTCAGGAATCGAGCCATTAAGTACTGCAAGATACAATGGAAACATCACCCCGAGAGGGAAGCCACCTGGGAAAAAGAAGAAGACCTGAGGAAAACTTACCCCGAACTCTTCAGGTATTACAACCACAACTTCGGGACGAAGTTTTCTTTAAGGGGGAAAGGCTGTAATGTCCCAGGTTTAGAGACGATCGAGGGGTAGATTTTAGAAAGGGATGTGCATTGCATCGTAAATTCGGGGAAATTTCGCGCTTTTAAACAAAAGCTGCATCGAAGGGGGACAAGTTTCTCTCTCGACACCTTACAGGGTTAGGGTTTCGAGAGTGCGACAAACCTGTTCCTTATTCAACTAAACTAGGGTGTTGAGAAGAGAGAAGGGATATTGCATCACAAACCTAAGTTGCATGATTGAATTCAAATTTAAGTTGCATGATTGAATTCAAACCTAAATTGAATTTGAATTTCAAATTCAAATACTAAATAAATATCTCATAATTCAATTGTGAGGAAATTCAATAAGTAAATTATTAATAATAAACAATGTTGTACAAGACAAATATTATATAAAGCTCATTAAGGAAAATTGGAGCTTTATTGATATTCACACAAAATACAATGTCAATTACAATATCCAGAATTGAAATATAAATTTACAACACATTACAAGAATTGGAGAAATAGAAAAATAAAAGAAAAAGAAAAGAAATTTACAAAGTAGATGATCTATCCTAAATTCTATAAGATGAATTGATCTTCATCTTGATCATTCCAAAGTTCCCTGCACACAAACACAACAAGTAGAGATTATGCCAAGTGGTAAAACCACTTGGCAGGTTAGTAGAAAAAATGGAATTGAGCAGATATGGATCAGCTCCGCCGAGCTGATCATCTCACGGCCAAGGACCAAGCCGGATACCAAGTCATCGGTACACACACACGGCCTAGCGGCTCACCGGGCCTTGTGCATGCTCAACGGCACACACCGGCCAAGGGAGTCACCAAATTGGTGCCGAGGCCAAGGCGTCGACCGGGAGAGCCAACAAAGGTTCATATAAAACCTTTTCCACCGCCAGAACCAGACAAACCATCGACGAGCGGCTTCCACTGGGTAAGTCACCGGAAACCAAGAACACAAGAACGGGAAGAATAGCCACGAGTCGTTCAACCTGCTCAAACCACCACGGCAACAAATCAAGCACCACGGGCTTGCAAGGAGGAGCAGGGCAAGCAAACCAAAATCACCGGAAGCAATCCTCTACACCAACAACTCATCCTAGGAGGCTGGAGTGAGGTATACACATCATCATGAACAAACCGAGATGGTTTTGTTCATAAATTACACGAGCATGATCACAAGCATACAAAGGGTGGGGTAACCACTGTTTTGATCATCATTTGGTCGAGAGACCAAGTGTAACCTGGTAGAAATGGCAAGGACCAGGGATCAATCAAGCCCATGCCCATGGTTATGCCAACCAGTATAGTGGTAGCATCTTTCAAATGGAAACAGGAAAGAAAATCATCCCAGAGACTTACCCAAGTATAACCAGACTACACTAGCCCATTTAAAAACCATCAGACATGCGAGAGAAATATGTTTACGCAAGTATTTGTCAACATCAAAAGCATCCGGCAACCAAATTTGGTCGGGCCGGAAAGCAACTGTCCATACAACTCAAGCCAACAAGTGTGGGAGCTTCCTGAACAGCCAGGAATGGTTGTTGAGGCCACCTCTACCACTGACACAATCAAATCACCAAGCCCAGCACATATATCATTACCTAGAAGGGTTCAAAGGGAGCTAGGGTCCCCAATAAATGATTGGCATCCCTCTAGCTCTACTAAATCCACTTATATGATCATCAACGCAAGGCGAGTTCACATCATTTATCCAAATATCAAGGCAAATTAAACAGATAAATGAAACAGACAAGCTATTGATGCACAGAGTCTTGCAGATGATCCAATAGATCATTGCAAGCATCCACTGATGCTTGGACAAGCACCAGCACACACAGGCTAAGCCTGTATGAAGCACAAACAGCCCTGGATGAGCACCAGTGAGTCACAGAGATGAGCACACACTTACTCACAAGCAAGAAATGACCAATTGATCATCAGAGCATCACTAGCTCTTGCTATAGATCACCACGACCAAGCATAGCATCAACACATGGACCGAGATAATTAAATCAGCCACGGGACATGAACAAATATGTCACGAGATAATCAAATAAGCTAGATATGATAGTATCCGGAAGCGAGTTCATCAAGGGATGGAGTCATGTACGAGCACAGCTATGCTCAAGGGGAGCATCTCCATAAATTATAGCACACAGGAAAGCACACTAGAGGCTCTGGCTCTTGCAAATTTGCAAGGATCACACACATTAATCAAGCCAGGGCAAGTAATTGAATACACTTGATGATCTAGCGAAGTAGCATCAAGAACAGAGGCACTGTGGAAGCGGCGGCACAAGCACAAGCATGGATCCATAAGCAATGGCCATGATAGCGAGCACAGCGAGCAGCATTTGCATAGCGATGAGAGCAAGCACCACGGCTAGCGATCCACGACACATGTAGGTAGCAGCAGCACCATAGCACAGCAACACAAGTAAAGCAGCAGCAGCATCACGGCATGGCCGTGCCTCTACGAGTAGAGGCAGGCCAGTGACCAAGCTAGGCGAAGAGGAGGAGGAGAAGAAACAGAACAAGTAGAAGAAGAGGAGGTGGCGCACTTACCCGGGGTCGAGCAGACTGGCGTAGCCATGGCGGCCACGGCGGCACACGCCGGAGCGCGGTGGCGCCAGGCCAAGCCAATCCATGGCGGCACCACGGCACCAACCGCACCACGGCGGCGAAGCCAAGGCGGCGTCTTAGCACCAGGAGCGCCAGGAAGAAGGACCACGGCATCTCCAGCGCACGGCGGTGGCGAACGCCGAGAGCCAGGCGCACCGGAGGGTCGAGGGCGAGCGAACGTGGACGCGGGCGTCAGATCGACGCGGGCGTCAGATCGACGCGGACCATCATGTCCGCCATCGAGAGGCGGTCCAGATCCACATGATCTCGCCGGCGGCGACGGCCGGAGATCGTCGAAATCGAGTGGCGACGGCGGAGGCGACGCGGGTCGCCACAGAGGGGATTAGGGTTAGGGTTCGTGAGCGAGTGGGGAGAAGGGGTCGGTGCGACCGACCGAGCCCAAGTGTGGCTCGGGTTAGGGTTAACCGCTGGGCCACCCTGACAGGTGGGCCCAGGGGTATTTTTGGTATTTCACAAATTCCAAATAAGGCAGAAACTTTGAAAATACATAACAAATTATTAATAACTCTAAAAAAATAATTAAAAATATGAAAACCAGTCAGAATAAAATTCTCTATCATAATAAAATATGAAATGGATTTTTTTGGAGATAAACAAGAATAAGTTCAAATTTGATGAATTAAATAATCATTTAATCACACATGTTATTTTCAATAATGAAAATAAGTCCATAAATTCATTTGGACTCTAAAAACACCTTGACAACATTTCAAGGTTGTATTTTGCCCTAAACAGAGTATCCCTAAATTGTTCTTAGTATTAACTTCTCACATAAAATAATAGAACATCGGAAGGGGGGAACAAACCAAAAAAATGGAAAACATGCATAATTGCTTCTTTAACCATTGCCCTTATCGGACAATGATGATATTTTTCAGCAACAGAGGACAAGGGTCGAGTCCACACCATCCAATCGCAACACTTTGCGAGTGTTCGAGCAAGTTCATCGCTTGCTCATGTCATTTGAGTATTTTTATCAAATTACTTGCAAAGTACTATGTTTATCACTATTGCATAAAAAAGCAAAACCACTATTTTCATAACTATGAATATGACTAAGTGGTGGGCAATGGAACCATGGATTGTGTTGATATGGTGGAGGTTCCATTGCAAGGGTTATTATCCATCTAGGATTAAACAACAAATGTCGTCCAGTGATTCTTGTGCCGTAATACCCGTGTTAACCATAAGATCTGGAGTGGGACGGACTAGTCAATCATATTTCCACCTCTTGTACATCAACGGACGCGCTTTACCGTAGACACTTGTAATCCAAGGGTGCATTTGGTGGCTGGGGAAGCCTAAAGTCCCCACGGCATTGTCCGTAGAACACTTGTAGCCCTAGGAGCATTTGGTGGCTGGGGAAGCCTAAAGTCCCCACGGTATTGCGGTCTATGAGGGGTTGCATCTACCGGCGAAGGAGTTTATGGTAAGAGCCCAGAACTGTTGTCATGGTCGGGGTCCACCCGTAAGTGGGAATAATGGGACCGGCGAGGACCCAGGGTCGGGGCATGCAACAAAGGGTGGGTGTGCGAGGTAGCGGAGGAATATGATTGACTATGACCTTATACCGGGCCTCACACCAAAGGAAGTGTGGACGGGAAAGCTGCCCGGTTGGCACCAAGATTAAGATCTCTTATGGGTAAAGCAACACACCTCTGCAGAGTGTAACGAATCGTGACCAGTCACTCCCTGTTCCGGGTTTTGGAACTGCGAACGCTGCCGGAAAGGAACTCCATGAAGTTCTAGTAAACCGGTGAAGGCTGACGGACATAGTTCTTTGAAATAAAAACAACCTTTTGAAGAAATATTTATCAAAACTTGCATTGGTATTAGACTTTCTGGTCTAATACCGTAGCTAGTGCATTAAACACCTCTTTCCTATAATGAACTTGTTGAGTACGCTCGTACTCATACCACTCTTAAATCCCCTTCTTAGATTGTCTGAACCATCTGGAGGAGGACAACGATAACCCTGAAGGAGCCGACATCATCGGCTATGAAGAACCGAGACCTCTGCGGAGGTGTCGAAGGCGTAGACTACCTTATAGTCTACGGAACCGGGGAGTCTTCCGGAGGAGATCAGGTCTAGAATCACCGAGAAGTAGTAGTATCCGAGCAGTGCGAACTCTTAGTACTTAGCTGCTCGATGGAATAAATGTATAACCTAGTTAAACTTCTATATTGTAAGTTAAGTTGGGTTCACCTCGAACCCGGGAGTATTCCTCTTAGGACCCAAGAGGAGCTCCGAGATGATATGTATATTATGTTTGTAATAATAAATGAATGAGTTATGGACCTGCTATGTTCTGTTGTACTACTCTGAGGGATGTAATATTTGCGGAATGGTACTTCGTGAATGTTATATCAACGACTAGCATACTACAACATGCAGTGGTATGCAGGGTCACCACACATCCTCTCCCTAGCACTCGCCTTCCCCACAGCTAGGAGGCACAAATGGTAAGTGAGAAAATACGCCAGGACCAAAAAAAAACACCTTCAATAAGCACATGGTTGCTACTATGAGCTAGATAACATAAATCCACTGCTATTCCTACATTGTTAGTTGGATTATGATGACAGTGTAATATTTCAGTTAAGTGTGTGTCACAGTTATATGTGATGAACACACATAGTATAAGCTACTAGAGTACTAGTTTCTCAGGTACGCGTACAATCACAATGCCCATGGGTAGATAAGCTGAGCGTTCAAGAAAGAAGAGAATGGAACATGACACTATCAAATTGCCAAGATCTGATGGAGAGGACTGCTTAGCGTGGCCCTAGGGGAAAAGCCCGATTGCTTCACTGTCAAGTCAAAAGTGCGTACAACCCGGCTCTCTTTCCCAATTCTTGAGCAGCACGAGCTGGGGGAAGTTTGGTGACCCGAAATTTTGGAGGACAGTTTGGTCTGCGAAGGAGCCCTGGAAAATAAGGACGTGGGGTTGCTACTGATTGCCTTGCAGCAAAACGAAACAATCGACGCCGTACTCTAGAGGCTCATGACACCTGCAACGTTTGAGGCAATGCCCACCATTCCACTGTCGGCCGCACCAAATCTGAAGCTATCCGCGCGGAGCTTAGCAAATCCTGGACACTCCCACCTGAAGACCTGATTGTTTACAGGCTCTACTTGGTTCAGCTTCTGCAGATAGGAGATGCAAGGTGCTCATGACTTTGTGGAGGGCCTGGCAATCTACGCAATGACATGGTGCACACCAGGCCAGTGCTTCGATCCAATCATGCGGCGCTCCTCTTCAAGAGCTACCTTCCACCCAGGTGTCTCTGAATGTGCCGATGAGAAAGGGAAATAGGCCCTCTGTACTGAACCCATTCCGCAGATCAAGTGTCGGAATAGTCGGATGCATAGGAAAGAACCATCCTGGAGAAGCCCTGCTCGCTGCCTGGCAAAACCTGGATGACTCTAATGGAGCTTCACGAGGCTGAATTATTACTGAGACTGACTGCTCAGGTGTGTTTGAACTTCTTCAAAAACAAGATCCTTTTGCGCAATTATACTACTCCGTACTAGAGAAAATCAGAAGAAAGAGCAACTTGGCAGCCCAACCATAGAGGACTCTGCCGGTTGCTGATGTTCCATACCATACTGTTTGAGATCCGTAGTTTGCGATGATTGTAAAGTCTGTAACGATGGTTCTGTGTTACTGCAAGAGCTCTCTTTCCCCTAAAAAACACGCAAACCGTGCGTTCGTAGGCAAAGAAGGATACAAAATCACCATGATTAAACTCTGTAGCCATGTCTGTGAGACGGATTTCGATCTAGTGACCGACAAAGGACAAAAATGCTACTATAGAACATTGATCTGATATAATGGTGTGATAACCTAACACGAGCAACTAGTGTAGTGTTGGCTGAATCAGTATTTGTGTAGTGTATGAGGACAGTGGTCTTTCAAAATGGACAGAGGCACGGAAGGAAAAGGACCTTCGTTCAAGTAGCCAATATGGCAATGTAATGTTCCCCCTCCATTGCAAATTTAGTATCGCTGCTTTCTGTAGATGTCATGTATCCATATCTAGACAAGGTTGACACTTAAATTTAGTGTGGCAGCTTTGTGTAGATGTCATATATCCATATCTATACAAGGTTGACACTTAATTTGGAACGGCGGTAGTATTTGGCACAGTGACAGGGAGATGTAAACACTAGCACTAAAAATTAAGAAATAGTAAGAGATGCAATGCATAAGAGACCGTCTTACCAACCAAACACATTCCCTTAAACCATTAAAAATTGCCATTATTCCTCAGCAAAAGCAAACGCCTGCCTTTCCACCCCCTCACCAGACTCGGAACATAACAAATCCTCCGCCTAAACGACATCTTGTAACATAATGCAAAAAAGATACAGTAGTTGATAAATTGATGCGGCAGAGACGTTGCTGCTGCAGCTGCTCAAGCAAGCCAGCCGCCATTCCTGCTGGACACACTCCCTCTCTAGTACCTGTAGGCAGCGGGCTTGTAAGGACCCTCGATCGGGATGCTGATGTAGTCAGACTGGGACTTGGTGAGCTTGGTCAGCTTGGCGCCGAGCTTGCCCAGGTGGAGGGCTGCGACCTTCTCGTCGAGGTGCTTGGGGAGAACGTACACCTTCTTCTCGTACTTGCCAGACTTCCTCTCGTTCCACAACTCAAGCTGAGCAATGACCTGTAACATTGGAAGCTATTGTTAACTACCATAGCTCATGCCTGTATTCAGTCACAGCACGTGACAGGGTACTCATGTTTACCTGGTTAGTGAATGAGCAGGACATGACGAAGCTGGGGTGGCCAGTGGCGCACCCAAGGTTCATCAGGCGACCCTCGGCAAGGACAATGATGCCGGTCTTGGTCTCGGGGAATACCCAGCGGTCGGTCTGGGGCTTGATGGTGATGCGCTTGACGCCAGGGTAGGTCTCGAGGCCGTTCATGTCGATCTCATTGTCGAAGTGGCCAATGTTGCAGACAATGGCGTTGTTCTTCATCTTCCTCATGTGGTCGACCATGATGATGTCCTTGTTCCCCGTGGTGGTCACGAAGATGTCAGCGTCCGAGACGACATCCTCCAGGGTGAGGATCTGGATGCCCTCCATCAGGGCCTGCAGGGCACAGATGGGGTCGATCTCTGTCACGATGACACGGGCACCAGCCTGCTTGAGCGCAGCGGCGCAGCCCTTGCCCACATCACCGTAACCGCAGACCACGGCAACCTTGCCGGCGATCATGACATCGGTGGCCCTCATGAGACCGTCGGGGAGGGAGTGACGGCAACCGTAAAGGTTGTCAAACTGTCCAGAAGAAACATAGATTGTTTGTTAGCAAGGAAATGGAATGTTAACCTTTTATAATAACAGAACAATACACATTAAACAAGTAGTACTCAGAATAAATCATACTTCAGTTCAAGGCATAGCTCTTTATTATGGTCAAATCAGTGCAGTCAAATAATAAAATGGGTAGGCACGATAATCTATATTTATACCCTCAGCAGCCATCAGATCCAAGAAACATGTGACTAATATGTTACTAAGTTAACAACAAAACATAACCAGCGTAACAAACACGAAACCCAAAGACAAAAATGTCCAATATTCCAGCTAATTTGGAGCTGATGCATAAGAATAAACAGCAAGTCTCCTCTAAACTAGTCAACGAAAAAGATGGGTCGCTGTCGGCCACTGAAAATGGTGCATGTACGATGTATTTTATTCAGATCCAGTATATTGTTTTGACCTTACAAGGACAGTTTAATGTGCTTGATGTACGATGTATTTTATTCAGATCCAGTATATTGTGTTGACCATTTACAAGGACAGTTTAATGTGCTTGACGTACGATGTGCAAACAGTATAGAGCATCAATAATGAATCTGAATAGTAGCACCGACTGGCAGGTGAGGTAATCATGTGCTTGCTGTATGATGTACGAATACTAGAAACCATCAATTATGAATCATAATACGAGATCTAAAAACTAACCAATTCCAGGGACAGCACACACACTGCATCTAGCAGATCTAAAAAAATTCACACCTAACCTAAGCAGATCTAATAATGTACAGCAAGTAGAACAGTGCATCAGATCTGAACTGAAAATGGGGGGTAAACAAGTAGTAGGTATACCTTGCTCTTGGTGACGGAGTCGTTGACGTTGATGGCGGGGAAGAGGAGCGCGCCGGACTCCTGCATCTGGTAGAGCCTCTTGACGCCGGTGGTGGTCTCCTCAGACACACCGACGAGCCTCTCCTTCATCTTGCGGTACCTCCTGACGTCGGTTTTGAGGCCGTCGCGGATGATGGTAAGCACGATCTTGAACTCGGGGTTGTCGGTGGAGTTGGGGTCGGGGACGGTGCCGGACTTCTCGAACTCCTCCTCGGCCTTGACCCCCTCATGAATCAGCAGCGTGGCGTCGCCGCCGTCGTCGACGATGAGGTCGGGGCCCCCACCCTCGCCCCAGTCGAGGCAGCGCTCGGTGCACCACCAGTACTCCTCGAGCGTCTCGCCCTTCCAGGCGAAGACGGCGGCCGAGTCGCGCGCGATGGCGGCGGCGGCGTGGTCCTGCGTGGAGAAGATGTTGCAGGAGCACCAGCGCACCTCGGCGCCGAGCGCGGTGAGCGTCTCGATGAGGACCGCGGTCTGGATGGTCATGTGGAGGGATCCGGAGATGCGCGCGCCCTTGAAGGGCTGCGCGGGGCCGAACTCGGCGCGGCAGGCCATGAGGCCCGGCATCTCGACTTCGGCGAGGTCGAGCTCCAGGCGGCCGAAGTCGGCCTGCGAGAGGTCCTTCACCTTGTACTCGCGCCCCGACGAGGTCTTCTCCACGGAGAGCGCCATGGCGGCTGGGAGAAGGTTGGTGGGATGGATCTGGGAATGGGGAGAGAGGAGGCGGCGATGGGAAATGGTGAGGGTGAGCAGGGTTTTATGGAGAGTTCAGAGGATTTGGTGGAGTACTGAGGCTCACACGAATATGCGACTACAGTATATTGTTTTTTCTCTTTTTTTTTACGGGAAGGAAAAAATGGTGGTGTGATCGTGCAGGAAGCAGTAGTGGTTAGCGATCCACCAACCACGGAAGGAAGATGTAGCGATCAATCATGACTTCATGGCTGCTTTGGAGGTGGGTTTGGTGGTTTTGCAGGTGATGAATCTGGTGGCGACGGTGACACATTTGTAGGTGGTTGGTGGAGCCGTGGAGGGACGTGCCGTTTTTCAACATATTTGAAAATATCAAAGAAAGTCTACTAAACAGTATATATCCACATCCTACATATGCCTATAAAGCTATTTCGGCGATAATCGACTTTTTGTCAGTCTATGTAACGATGACAACTCAGTGCTGAAATAAGCTATTTCTCGAGATGTTTTTTGTGTTTTTACACACCGCAAAGAAAATGTCGGTTTTCAGTCAAACATGTGCAAACCAGTGGTCAAGCATGTGCAAACCAGTGGCTCTATTTTCTAGCATTGTGACTTTTCCATCCTTTCTAGTATATCTAGTCTCTCTCTCTCTCTCATGGATCAATCGTAACTAAAACAATCTTGCTATCTTAGGGAGTATCAAGAACCAATGAAAAGAAGAGATGAAAATAGAAGTGTAAAACGAATGAGAGGTACGGTCATCTTGAAAGGGGTGAATGTACGTTTTGAAAACAATCACGGATGTGACTTGTATAAATAAAAAAATTAAACTGATGTTTATTTTACATTCTCAATACCTAAATAAGCTAGCTCAACTAAGTACACCAATAAGTTAAGCTAAACAAGATAGAACAAGGTATATAGCAAATGTAAAGTAACATATAAGTATTTCAACCATGATGATTATCACAAAGAAAATAAACTCGGGTATAGAGATAACTGAGTCACGCGGAGACAGAGATGTATTCTCGTGTAAGATCACAACAAAGTGAGGTATGTCACGTTGGAGATATGCGGTCTACCACTAAGATCTCTCGAACGCCACGGATGCTCACCTTCTTCTCCAAGCCAACTCCACTTCACAAGCTCTACGAAGGAGAAGCCCGTGCATCTTCACAATCTTCCACAAAGAGGTTACCAGAGCACCAACCGCTAAGTCAACTAGAAGATCACCCTCCAAGAGTAACAAGCTCATAGTCTCTCACTTGAATAAATCTTAATGGAGAGCTCAATACTATGCAAGAATGCAGACAAAAGAACATCAAAGGTGTTCAAATCCTTCACACACAAATCCTATCAAAGCAACCAATGCTAGGGATGAACTAGAGAGGAAGAAGAAAGAAGGAGATCAACAAATGAGTTCCGATCTAGATCCTAAGATTTTCGTTCACTTATAGAAGGAATTGATTGGTGGATATTGCAGATCTAGTTCTCCTCTTCCAAATCTCTCAAGAAGATGCAAGAATCAAAAGAGGGACTGGAGAGGAAGCAAACTTTCGAGGTTTAAAAATGGAGTAGAGAGAGTTCAAAGAATGGTTGACCTTAACCTCCTGAAGGAGAAAGAAGGGCTATTTATAGTCCTAGGGAGAAAACTAACCATTTGGAGAGATTCTTGCGAGTCAGTCCGACAGAAAGTCGGCAATGCCGGACCGATCGGCGCCCTGACCAGAGGGCCAGTTCAACCGCCGGACTGACTGGCTGGCGCACATGGCTGGTAGTCGAAACCAACCGAGTGGGTAATCAGTACCATATTTCAATGGGCACCAACGTGGGGCCCGATAGTCTACCGATGATTCCGGTGGTGGGTCCAGCGCTGCCGGTTTTGCAGGGAAATCTCCAAACTGCAATTTCTTCTGGAAAGAACTAAACTCTCATGGAGTTCCCGAACTCTGATTAAGATGAAACCAATTTTGTTGGAATGATAACGATAAATAGAGACCCGACAAAAATTGAAAATATTAGAAATCATCAAAAGATGTTTTTACATGAATTTAGAAGTGAAACCTCTCTACACGATGAACCGGTAAAAACATTCAAACTCGAAAATGCAACATAAGATCCATAGGAATTCCGTTTTCGGTGAACTTGAGTTTGTTGAAAAGCTAGCAACTCTTAAGAACCCCATATAGAGAAACACCAAGAAGCAACAAGAATAAGAGGATGCAAAGTATAAAAAGGTTTGAGCTCCCTAAGATGATGTAATTAAGTTAGCCAACCGAAAGCCCCTCTTGATAGTGCGGCTATCTATCCTATAGCTAGGTTTCCCAACAACCTTCTTGAGACCGGTTAAAGGAAAACTTAGCAATACCATAGCTTTGCCTTGTTTATCCCGCTTGACCTTGATGATGATGCTTCATGCTTTCGAATGATTTACTTGATCATTGTTTCTTCGTGAAGACTCATAATTTGCTCTTTCATACACCACTATGGGATAGCTTCGTTAAGACATATCTTCACATGTCCATTATCACCAAATAGACAACAAGCTTCAAGCATGTGATATTCTCGAGATGTTTATCTTGAACTTGCCCTTTTCAACCTTGATGACGTTCACCACCTGATGGCACCCTCTAATGGGCTATATGAGATCTTAGTTTTTATGCATGCCCATGAAACGATACCTAACCCACATAGATAAAACAGGTCCACATATATGATAGGTTAGTTCATAAAGAATAATTTGCAAGACTTACCAAACAGAAGATAACACGATCCCTTGTGGTACATTCTTTATACTTCAAGAATAATTAGATCCATACCATTAAAAGATCTCATCTTTAGAAAAATACCACTCAAATTTTGTGCTTTAGAAATATACCACTCAAAGATAGATCCGTTACTGCTTTCTACCACTGCCGTCAATCTCGACGTTAAGTAGACCAATCGATCAGACTCTACTGAACACAACAGGACGCAGCCACGCACACATGTACCATAGCCGGAGGGAATTTCTGTACGTACCCCCGGCCGACCCTGGCCGGAGCATGCTCACCACACTCCATGGCCAGAGGGAACTTCCTGTACGTACCTGCGGCCGCCCCTGACCGGAGCATGCTCAGAACATGCCATGGTCGGAGAGAACTTCCTGTACGTACCCGCGGCCCCCCTGGCCGGAGTTTGCTCAGCCGCGCCATGGCCGAGCTCGCCCTCGCCGCCCCTCAAGGAGTTCGCCCGCGCCATCCCATGGCGGAGCTCGTCAGCGCCGGCACCTCGCCGTGGTCGCCCGCGCCGGCCTTGGCCGAGCTCGCCCTCGCCGCCCCTCAAGGAGCTCGCCCGCGCCACCCCATCGCGGAGCTCGTCGGCGACGGCACCTCGCCGTGGTCGCCCCCGCCGCAGCCTGGAGGACCACTCCCGTGCCGGCCTTGGCCGAGCTCGCCTGTGCCGCCCTGTCGTGGAGCTCGTCGGCGCCAGAAGCTCACCGTGTTTGCCCCCGCCGCATCCTGGAGGACCTCTCTTGCGCCGGCCTTGCCAAGCTCGCCCGCTCCGCACCATGGCCGAGCTCGCCCACGCCGCCCCTTGAGGATCTTGCCCGTGCTGCCCCGTCGCAGAGATCGTCTGCACCAGCACCTGGCCGCCGCCCCCCGGTGTATCTTGCTGCGCCGCGCCATGGCCGGAGCAACAGTGACCGGTGGCGGTAAAGTGATGGCTAACAGCCGCTACGAAGGGCCAAATCACGTAAACATCACGGCAGTGGTAGAGAACAATAACGGAGGTAGCTTTCAATGGTATTTTTCTAATGCACAAAATTTCAGTGGTATTTTTCTAAACATGAGATCTTTTAATGGTATGAATCTAATTTTCCCTACGTTATGTGTTGAGCAACTTGGATCCGATCTTCGCCATTAGGCTTGATCAATCTTGTATTTTCCTATACTCTATCATAATATGTTGATCATATATTGCTTAATAGAGGGCATAGCTAAATTGAGTTCCACACAAGAACTTCATCTTTGTTTCTTCTCTTTAAATCGATGATCTTGATGCCAATACTCAAGACATCTCTTTTATCTTCATGGATCCACACTTGAATCCAACACATGGACTACAAACATTAACTATGAAATATTTCTTCGTATAAACTCAATGCCAACATTAGTCCATAAAGATTATCATTAATTATCAAAAACACAAATAGGGGAAATATCTATACCTATATACCTAATAATAAAGGAGCTAACGTTTCCGTGGTTCGGTCCGTTTGTTTCTGCCAAAAAGTTTCGTCAACGCTTTTTTCTGGACGGTTTTGCCCTCCCACCAAATCGCATAATACACGTAATTGCCACGGTACCGGTTCAATCTTATTTTTCCAGATCCTACAAGATTTGGTCTCTCTCGGTTCAGCTGTTTACCGCCGCGCTAGGATCTGGGCCACCTAGCTGCGTTCGTGAGGCATATGGCCCAAAACCAAAAGCCCCTCGTGAAGCTCCGTTCTAGCTGACGCACCAATGATATTTCTGCTAAATAGTCCCACCTCGCTTTATTATAAAGTTTAAGGCTGGTTTATATACGTCAAATTCCCTGAAAATAACAAGCCTCGTTACTAAGATCTGATTAGAGAATCTCACAAAAAAAGATCTGAGGCGAAGTATGGCGCGAGAGATGGAAAGGAAACAGCATAAAGAAGGCAGAGGATGAGAAACGTGGGAAAAAGCTCAGAAATTGACCCGGCCGATCACCGAGGTGCAAAGGAGCTTGGTGGCGCTGGCGGGAAGAAGAGAGCCGAGGGGGGAATCACTCGCCCCGCCGGGAGGTGGGTGAGGAAGGAAGGGATCTCCAGGGAGCTAGGGATCTGGAGGGGGAGGCGCGTCGGCGGAGGGATTAATTCCAGGCAGGGATCCAGGAGCCAAGCCAAAGACGGCACGACTCCCTCGCCAATCTGGCCACACAAGGTTTTATATACTTCCTGTCACAAAGATAATTGCCTACCACACCTCCTGTGCGATGAATCTGAAAATGGTATTCCAAAAGTTAAATACTACTCTGGTTTAAAAATAGGATAATGATTCGTTTCCGTCGGAGGTAGCGTCGCGCTGTGCCTCCGGGTGGAACGTCGTTGGATGGGCTCCATCGTGCGGTCTTTCTTTTACTTGGCCCCACCATCCCACCGCTCCCGTACTAAAATATCTCACCTTATCCTCTCCTCGCTCGATCTCTTCCGTCTCCACCGCTCCGCTCGCTCCGCCCCAAATCCCTCTCCACTCTCTCCGACGAGGCTCATCACCTGCGCTGCAAGAGCTACTCCCTGCCGTTTTTCCTGCAAGGAGCCCGCGCATCACCGATTTCTGGGAGCCTGCAGGTGCTGCAAGGTGGACACGCCGCCGCTGATGTTCGGCGCGGATCGTTGCTGCGAAGGAGAGGCGGCGCCGCCGTGACCGGTTCGGCGGCGGCGGTTGGTGGTGCTTTGGCCTGCGCGGGGCTGCTGCAAGCGGGATGCGACGATGCTTCATGCGTTGTGGGGCGCTGCTGCTAGGGCCAGGTGGTGGCGCTGCTCACCGGCTATGTTCGTACCTCGACCGAGCTCGCCGGCGGCCGACGCTGCCACGAGGGGTGAGTGGCTGTGCTTCCATAGTTATGGCGCGGTGCTTCTATGGCACGCCAGTGCTGCTACCATAGTTCTGGCGTGGTGCTTCCATGGGCGGTCGACACTGCTCCGATGGGCGGCCGGACCTGCTCCCTTGGGCAGGCGGCGATGCTTCCATGGGCGGCTGACGCTGCTGCCATGGGCTGCCGGAGCTGCTTCAATGGGAGGGGCGGCGCTGCTCCACGCTTGGCCGGCTCTGCTGCCATTGGCGGCCGGACCTGCAAGCTTTTCCGGCGGTGCTGCAAAGGGCCGCGACGGGAGCTGCAAGGGGTGTCGCCGGGAGCTGCAAAGGGCTGTGACGGGAACTGCGAAGGGCCGCCGCACAAGCTTCAAGGGGTGTCGCCCGGAGCTGCAAAGGCCCCCCGCCCGAGCTACGAGGCCGGTGACCGCTGCAAGGCGCGCCGCCGCGGGCGACTTCTCCGACGCCGGCGACTGCTGCAAGGGGCGTCACCGTCGGCGACTTCTCCGACGCCGGCGACAGCTGAGGAGGTCAGGCTCAGGCCGAGACCGCGACGAGAGATACCAGCGGAGGATTTTCTCTTGTTTTACTTTTGTGCGGGGACCAGGGAGCTACACATGGGGTGATGGTACACGTGGCGACTTATGGAGTCGGAGGTTACGGGGGAATAATCCTCCGGAGGATTTGTAGCACGATCCTTAAAAATAATTGCCTACCAAATACATTTATTTTGGTAAATTATTTTAAATCTGAGGGTGTACCATTCTAAACGGTTTGTTTGTGCCCGTCACGCACAACTTCCACAAGCGTAGGCTGCGCCGGTTTATAATGGGACGCTGCGTTAACGTGCACCTGCCGTGCTAGCACTAGCGCGGCGGATTACCATCTCTGCATATGCACTTTCTGTGGTGTAGTTATTTCTCGTGATTTTTTGCATCGCAACGGGGAACAAGGGCGATTGGAGGGGGCAGCCTTTTTCGCGGGGGAGGGGGCATCCTTGAGGGAGGAGCGAGGTTCCGCGAGGGAGGGAGGGGTGGAGATTGCAAGGATGGAAGGGTCGGCGAGCGGAGGGTGGTGCCCCGGACGTCCTCCCGTGCGTCGTCTCGGTCGTGCGCCGTTCCAGGCCCCGATCTCCAACAGGAGGGTGCCAGAGAGGGAGGGCGGCACTGCATCGATCTCTAGGCTGAGCGCCTCCCTCGATATCTCAACAGAAAGATTAGTAGCTAGCTCGTGGTGCTAGCTGCCCTGTATCGTTGGCTCAATTTAAATGCATTATTTTTGATGTTGTGGAATTAAAATGGACATCAACATTACTACTTATTTTTTGATTAGAAAAAATTTGAACTATGTAAATTTAACAAATTGAATTAACTTGTGCTCAAATTTGTATTCAAATTCATATTTTAGTAAGTAGTTGTTACAAAACGAGGACGGTCGGCGACATCGGTGGATGCATGTGTTCTGCTCACGCTCACAAACGCACCTCGAGTTTTTGATTTTGGAAAATCACATTGGCTCCGTGGGCGACATGTGCTAGACCACGACTTTTTCATCTAGGAAAATCATCATCCGAGCCATCGAGACATGCATTGATTAACACAAGCAGAAAGTTAAGAGCAGAATCATGGGGTTGCCCGTAATCTCCCTCAAAGATCGGTGTATCTTTGGTTTCTTGGATGACGGGGTAGTGCCGGGTGAGTGATAATTTAACGAAACAAGTCGTGTTTTGGCTCCGGGGTAACATAGATCCAACAACTTTTAAGTGGAGTGCACATTAACTCAAGAACTCTCAAGTCATACAGAATCGACTGAGGTATGGATTTATATGTATGAAGAGGTATATATTTGATTTAACGTGATGCCGTAGCAACGCACGGGTTTTGTCCTAGTACCCTTATAAAAGGCAACATACAACTATACAAAAATGGACAGATTCTTTGGTGTGCGTTGTGAAGGTCGGCCCGTACCAAGAACTTTTGATGTGCATATTTGCGATTTGATTTGTGCCAATTTCATTATGTGCATGCTCACAAGATGAGGTGCCAATAACAACTTGATCTACTCTATAACACTAGATATCTTCTTGGGGTTGGTGGTGGTGATGGCAATGGTGTCGACATAAGAGATTTTGACATGAGGCAAAAAAAAAATGCTCATGCAGCTCAAAATAATTTTTCTAGAAGTCCAAGAAATGTTTAAGTGAGTCCAGGTGCTACTGATGTAATTACTTCTAAAGCAAACCAGTGAGAGCATCAAACAGTGTAGGTATAAATTGTGGCTGATGCTACTGGGCATACTCACACCAATCATCACCTCCGTCAAAAGTTTTCAACAAGCAGAAGTTCATACAATACATCAACGTGAGTTCCCATCCAAAGAAAATGCAATTATTGTCACAGCGGCCGTGTCGTGCACTGAACACAGTATGGACTTCAGTGTTACAGGACCAATTTTACCAATAACAAGAAAAAATCAAGACCACACAAAAAATGGTTTCAAGGATTTACAGTAGAGATGGTGTCAGCATTGTTGTCTCCAGGCATGGAGTGGCCATTCTGGAGTATGATGCTTGATCAGTTTTGATGTGGCCGGTTTGGACCGGCCTGGCCGGGGTCCTGCCTGGGCTTTGTCCTCTTCATCTTTGCTTTGAACCTCAGTTTTAGCACCAGAGTCTCCACCGTGTTGACAAAGTTACCAACCGCCATCACCACCAGCAAGATCCCGCAAACTGCAACCTGGAAGGCGGAAAACGACCGTGATGTAAATGGCAGTTCAGGACAGTTCACGCGTCTCAAAAGATGTATCATTTATTTTGGACAGTTTGAACTACAGCTTCATCACTACCTTAGTTTTTTTTAAACCTATTCTCAAATAGCTAGGCAAGGCATTTTGTGTAGAGAACTGAATAGAAAGCCAAACACTGAAACCTAATTTCTACTACCAGCTGTGAGAACTACTGATTATTACTTACCTGCCATTCAGAGGTGAGCCCGTGCCAAGCCGTCTGAAGAAGCAATACTCCAACATATGCTTCAAAACCCTGGAAACACAGAGTAACCAAGATGAAATGCATTAGCACAAACATAGAAAGGATACAGTGGCCAACTAGCCATCTTAGTGCTCGTATTCCCTACTCTAATGGACATTAAGGAAAAAAAAACATGTGAATAGAAACATGTACTTAAAAGTATCAAAAGCCAAACAACATGACCACCGAGAAATTGTAGTTTAGCGACCAAGAAATGGGCTTGGTACTAGTTAGTTTCCCAAGGTCCTGGTTCATGGCAAAGACCTTGATTTCATCCCATTCGTTTTATAAATATGCGTATTATGACATCCAATACAAAGAAACTCAAACTTAAATTAATAAATAAAACGAGGTTACTTTTGGGGTCAAAAAATAAACATGGTTTCAGTGACTATACAAGAACTCAAACCCTAAATGAAAAATTATGGAGGCACTTCCTAAGATTACTAGTAACAATTAAGAGCTTGACATGTTTTGGAACCGCCTGACACGTACCTGTAATACAAAAAGAACAGGATATAGCAGCAATAGCTGCCCTTCCACACCAGCTGTTTCTCCAGCGACAACATCCATTCTTTTAGCCTGCAAGTAGACGATGGCAATACAATAAATTAAAATAATATAAAAAATAAAAAATTCTTACTGGTAAGTTAATGTGACAAAGGTATATAGAGGGTAACATCGGTTTAACAGTCCATTGAGTTATACAAAAGAGCATTTGCCCGTAAGACTGAAGGTCATAAAGATTTATCTTAGTGAAGGACACAACTCACATTTATTTATTAGGACCAGTGTTGTCTCAAACCCCTAGTTAAATATGAAGCAAGTTGAGTTACTTATCATACACACCAACTAAAGATCTCCATATACATAGTTTGATAATTTGATTACATCATCATCATCTGCAGTAAATACTGGTTCTTATTTAATAATAAGTTATAATTTACAAGATATAGCTGTTTTTGGTACTTAGGTTGAAAATTTCTAACATTAAATGAGTAAAGAGCATGTATCGACATCTTTGTTGAATCAAGAAAAGGCCTCACCTTTCCTAGAGCAATTCGGGTGCGTAATCTTTGACGCTGGTACCTATTCTGTAGATGCATTGCAATTCCTTGCATGATTGCCCAACGCAAGAAAAGTTGTACCCCTTTCTGCAAAAAGGCCGGAGCATATTTTCAGTCTTCAAATTTTGAGACTGATGTTAAAGAAACATACCAACTTCTTCGAAAAAAAGATCACATACCTGCTTGCTTGAACAATCAGGCTGTCCCTTTATCTCCCATGTAAGGCTAACAAGAGCCATTAGCATTGCTAAATAGTGATGATATATCCACCTTAATTATAGCAGCGCATTATATTAGATGGGCATGCTTTGGAGAAACAAAATCATATTGCAAAATTCAGAGAACAAACTAAACATGGCCTTTGCTGCAACAAAACAAATACTACCTCCATCCAAAAATAAGTGTCTAGTTTTGTCTAGATACAAATATAGATTAATTGTAGATACATCCGTACCAAGAAAAAGTTAGGACACTTATTTTTAGATGGAGGGAGTAGATGTTTTGGTTCCAGATCTTTTGAGTGCGAAAAAAAGATATTTGGTAAAATTTCATCATAGTTGACTGGATATGACTAAAAAACGAACTGCCTGAATGCTGCAGTCAACAGTTCCTTAACCCATGAAAGTTTGGAACCTTACCAAGGACGAATATCACTTCCATTTACAAGCAACACATTCTCCCGCAAAGCAAAACTTGTGTAGAGGAATAATAACCAAGCCTGCAAAGTGGAAGCACGGTCTTCAGGTCATTTTTGTCGAACACTGAAGTAATCTGCAGAGGAAATATAATGAGAATATGTCAAAAGTACTCAACAAAATACCTGGTACATCTGGACTGCTAATGCTGGAAGGCACCCATCCCACACCCACCATCTCAATAAGAGGAGAATAGATGGAAACAACAGGAACATATAGGCAGCCCTATCCTGCCAAAGAAAAGTTTAAACCATCAAGATTGTCAGGCATGGACTAAATTTTAGAAGACTGTTAATGCTAGCTAGCATCGAATATATTTTAGTATCAAAATATCATCTGAATTAAACATAGACCGGTACGTTACAGAACCTTGCAACATAATTACCAGCGAATAATACAACCTTATGAGTGACAGTATATACTTTATTAACTAATCAACTGTATCTTTTCAAAAAAAAAACTAATCAACTGTATAGCATGAAAAACAGGCAAGAGATTGTATTGGTATGACTGTGAGCATGAACATACACCGCATTTGATATTGAAAATTACTATATAGGTCAAATATTTGTAAGTAGTGGCAGGTCAACAGGCTATATCACTTCTTGTATGCCTATCACAGACCAAAATGTATGCCACACCAACAAGAACAATATATAATTACAAGTTTAGATTGCTTTAATCATCACACTAGAAGTGGCCAAGAGTTTAAGCAGATGCGTTTTATTAATTCTGTCAGCGCTAGCGTACTTAAAAATAAATAAATCTGCATATACAATATCTAAAGGAAAGACCATCTGAAGTTTACCCTGTAATTGTTGTACTCGTCCTTCACTTTGAGCTTATCTTCCTTCCTTGCAATCCGCACATTCACTGGCCCAACGAACTTCTTTAGGAACTTCCCTAAAGGTTGCAGACATAGTAAGTTTCAATCATAACTCATAAAGAGGCAATTAAACTTGAGGCGAAACAGAAGGGGTCAGATGAAACAAAAGGTAGCAGACCATTTCCCTTGTTTGGGAGAAACGCAGCCACGTCACTGTCTAAGATTGCTAGCTTGGCACGCTCCAGGTCTTCCTCCACCTGCACATACGCCAATGAGATGCAAACAGTGTCAGCGAAGTGGACAACATAGAAAAGGGGAATCTCACGGATAAGAAGTGTACGAGTAGTATATTGAACTGGGGATGGGGACTCTTATTTAAGCAACTAAGATCATGGGGTTGACCAGCACACGGAGCGATCCTCTAGCTTCAGATGAACAATTCTGGGCTTAGGATATTGAATTGCATGCACTAACCAACTATTCCAAAAGCCCGAGCTGATGGAAAGATGTAGGCAATTTATTTCAACACTCACCCTACGTCTTTGCCCTTTGGCCTATTGTGACGCATGTTTGGGGAGCCGCAATATTTCTTTTTAATTCTTGCGTTGGCCAGGATTTGATCCTAGGACCTCCTGCTCTGATACCATATTGAATTGCATGCACTAACCAACTATTCCAAAAGCCCGAGCTGATGGAAAGATGTAGGCAATTTATTTCAACATAGGAATCGTAGGGCTTAAGTGCTGGAACGTTGTTGTTAGCCCTGGAGCGCACGGCCACAACTGGTTCAGAGGATCCCCTAGTAGTCGGCTAGATTAAACCGCGAGGAAGACAGCAAAACTGTATGGAGATTGAATCCTCTGCCAGCATCCAGCAAGTCGATGAGCGTGTCTCAAATACATGCCCCTGTTGGACTGACTAATTCCGGCCATTTCGGTATGTATGTCAAGTTGGCGACGAATCCAGCCGGATCACTGCGCAGAGCCGCAGATTTCAGATGCCGTCCATGGTTTTGGGGCGGGAGCTAATCAGGCTCGCAGGCTAACCAGAAGAAAAATCACGCCCATGGTTTTGGGGCGGGAGCTAATCAGAGCTCGCGGGGTTCGACGCCCGAGAGCCGCCGCGCTACGGGGCGAGGAGGATGGAACGGGGAGATCGAGTTCGAATTAGGCCGATGTAGAGAGGGACGGGGGGCGCGGACCTTGTCGAGCACGGCGGGCTCGAGGGCGGCGACGGAGCCCTGGAGGCGCCTTAGGTCCCCGTCCAGCGCGACCGCGCGGCGCCGCAGCGCGTCCTCGTCGGCGGCGCGGCGCACGGCGAGGGCCGCCGCCGCCTCCCGCAGCTCCCGCGCCGCCTCGGCCGCCGCCGCCGCCTGCTCCTCCAGGCCCCGCGCGTCCCCGTCGGCCATTGCGCGCGCGCGCGGGGGGGAGGTGGCGGTGGCGGTGGTGGGACGCCGCCGTGCGCGGTGGTGGTGGTGGTGGTGCGGGAGGGAGAGACCGAGCTTGGCGTGTGTGCGTGCGCGCGTGACGTGTCTGCGTCCACCTATCTGCTTGGAGGGCGAAAGCGGTCGGAGTCGGTTTTATATGGCGCGGTTAACCGTCCACATCTTCGGCTTCAATGTACACTTAATAGACATCCAACTAATTCACAGTTTCTTTTTTAATTAATTTAATGCTTTTTTTACTAGTATACTACTATACCCTTTCTTCTCATAATATAGTGTGTTTTGGTTTCTATGAAAATCAAAGTACACTAGCTTTAATGAAGTTTATTGATAAAATTATATATAATATCGAATATATATCATATTAAAATATATTTACGATGTTTCTAGTGGTATTAACTTGATGTTCTAGATGCTAACAATATTTTGTATAAACCTGGTCAAAGTCTGCATGCCTTGACTTTTAGAGAACCTAATACACACTATATTTTGGCATAGAGGAGTATACCCATCGAATGAACTGACCTTTGGACATAGGCTAGTAGCATTTTTACATATGGCGTACAGGGATCCAGTGCCTTGCCGTTCACAAGGCACGGCGGCCTCGAGTTCAATATTAACCGTCCAAGTAAATCCAACGGACAGGTGCAGGTCAACAACCATCCCAAGCGCAGGTTCAGAAACGAGCTCGGGGGAAAAGTTTTCGTGGGAGTTGGTCCCTGCAGCTTGGCCACTCCCGTCGATGCTCCCGTAGAGGAGAGGAAGGGGCGATGCGCCGCTGCGGCGACAGGGAGGTACGCCGCGCCGTCCGGCAGGGTAGAGAAGTGCATGCGGCTGGAAGGGACGACAACCGCGCCGGCTGCCGCAGGCGCGGAACCGCCATCGCCGGAAGGGACGACGGCCGAGGCTGCCACGGAGGACGCTAGTGGAAGAGAAGAAGACAACGCCTCCACCGTCCTGATGAACTCTGGCTCCACTTGATTTCACACGCCTATGGAGTATACGATCTGTGCTATGCAATTTGATAGAATATGTGTTGTGCAATTTGACAAAATATGTATATCAGTGTTGCAGGCTTGCAGCGTTTGATTGTTAAATCCTACAAAATTCAACCGAAGGACGACAACGGAGGAACTCCAGGAAGCTATGTGTAGAGGATCACGACGACGGAGGAGCACAGCGGAGGGCGTCGGAGGGGGGTATCGGAGGTGGAAGAGAGGAGCATCGGTGGGGACGGAGGGAGACGCCGTCGGAGTGGAGCAGCTACACGGAGGAGCTCATCCGAGTGGCAGCAGATAGGCACTACTAGGAAAAGGCCTAGCCGTAAGATGGGTGTTAGTGGCGCACCAGGAGGGCAGTGCGTCACTACTACTTAGTAGTGGCGCACCGGAAAGTGGTGGGCCACTATAAAAAAATGTAGTAGTGGCGCACCTCTTCCGTGGTGCGCCACCACTAAGTTTAACCATGGGTTTGACCCAGCCTTATACATAGCAATGGCGCACCATGTAGAGGTGCGCCACATCTATTTTATGTAGCAGTGGCGCACCTCTACATTGTGCGCCATTGCTATGTAAAGGGGATGATGGAACTTGGTGCGCCACTGCTAAGTGTTGCTGTTGTGGGTATACTTCATGGGTGTACCATCGACAGTGCCTAGATCCGGCAAGCCCGGGTGGCCCACAGACGGTGATGAGGCGTGTGGCCCATCG